>NC_053390.1:298287752-298587752 GCF_905171765.1 Bufo bufo
TTATGCTGTTTGAAGACTCTGCTGCCAGGGTTTCCCAAGGGCATCCACCTAGCCCTTCCCCAGGGGTGGAAGAGATAGAATGCACTAACGCATAACCACTTATTTTTCCTGATGATGAGGACATGGGAATACCACCTCAGCACGTCTCTGATGATGACGAAACACAGGTGCCAACTGCTGCGTCTTTCTGCAGTGTGCAGACTGAACAGGAGGTCAGGGATCAAGACTGGGTGGAAGACGATGCAGGGGACGATGAGGTCCTAGACCCCACATGGAATGAAGGTCGTGCCACTGACTTTCACAGTTCGGAGGAAGAGGCAGTGGTGAGACCGAGCCAACAGCGTAGCAAAAGAGGGAGCAGTGGGCAAAATCAGAACACCCGCCGCCAAGAGACTCCGCCTGCTACTGACCGCCGCCATCTGGGACTGAGCACCCCAAAGGCAGCTTCAAGGAGTTCCCTGGCATGGCACTTCTTCAAACAATGTGCTGAGGACAAGACCCGAGTGGTTTGCACGCTGTGCCATCAGAGCCTGAAGCGAGGCATTAACGTTCTGAACCTTAGCACAACCTGAATGACCAGGCACCTGCATGCAAAGCATGAACTGCAGTGGAGTAAACACCTTAAAAACAAAGAAGTCACTCAGGCTCCCCCTGCTACCTCTTCTGCTGCTGCTGCCTCGGCCTCTTCTGCTGCTGCCGCCGCCTCGGCCTCTTCCTCCGCCTCTGGAGGAACGTTGGCACCTGCCGCCCAGCAAACATGGGATGTACCACCAACACCACCACCTGCGTCACCAAGCATCTCAACCATGTCACACGGCAGCGTTCAGCTCTCCATCTCACAAACATTTGAGAGAAAGCGTAAATTCCCACCTAGCCACCCTCGATCCCTGGCCCTGAATGCCAGCATTTCTAAACTACTGGCCTATGAAATGCTGTCATTTAGGCTGGTGGACACACACAGCTTCAAACAGCTCATGTCACTTGCTGTCCCACAGTATGTTGTTCCCAGCCGCCACTACTTCTCCAAGAAAGCCGTGCCTTCCCTGCACAAACAAGTGTCCGATAAAATCAAGTGTGCACTGCGCAACGCCATCTGTGGCAAGGTCCACCTAACCACAGATACGTGGACCAGTAAGCACGGCCAGGGACGCTATATCTCCCTAACTGCACACTGGGTAAATGTAGTGGAGGCTGGGCCCCAGGCGGAGAGCTGTATGGCGCACGTCCTTCCGCCGCCAAGGATCGCAGGGCAACATTCTTTGCCTCCTGTCTCCTCCTCCTCCTACTCAGCTTCCTCCTCCTCTTCTTCCACCTTCTCATCCAGTCAGCCACACACCTTCACCACCAACTTCAGCACAGCACGGGGTAAACGTCAGCAGGCCATTTTGAAACTCATATGTTTGGGGGAGAGGCCCCACACCGCACAGGAGTTGTGGCGGGGTATAGAACAACAGACCGACGAGTGGTTGCTGCCGGTGAGCCTCAAGCCTGGCCTTGTGGTGTGCGATAATGGGCGAAATCTCATTGCAGCTCTGGGACTAGCCGGTTTGACACACATCCCTTGCCTGGCGCATGTGCTGAATTTGGTGGTGCAGAAGTTCATTCGCAACTACCCCGACATGTCAGAGCTGCTGCATAAAGTGCGGGCCGTTTGTTCGCGCTTCCGGCGTTCACACCCTGCCGCTGCTCGCCTGTCTGCGCTACAGCGTAACTTCGGCCTTCCCGCTCACCGCCTCATATGCGACGTACCCACCAGGTGGAACTCCACCTTGCATATGCTGGACAGACTGTGCGAGCAGCAGCAGGCCATAGTGGAGTTTCAGCTGCAGCACGCACGGGTCAGTCGCACTGCGGATCAGCCCCACTTCACCACCAATGACTGGGCCTCCATGCGAGACCTGTGTGCCCTGTTGCGCTCTTTCGAGTACTCCACCAACATGGCCAGTGGCGATGACGCTGTTATCAGAGTTACAATACCACTTCTATGTCTCCTTGAGAAAACACTTAGGGCGATGATGGAAGAGGAGGTGGCCCAGGAGGAAGAGGAGGAAGAGGGGTCATTTTTAGCACTTTCAGGCCAGTCTCTTCAAAGTGACTCAGAGGGAGGTTTTTTGCAACACCACAGGCCAGGTACAAATGTGGCCAGACAGGGCCCACTACTGGAGGACGAGGAGGAAGAGGATGAGGAGGAGGTGGAGGAGGATGAGGATGAAGCATGTTCACAGCGGGGTGGCACCCAAAGCAGCTCGGGCCCATCACTGGTGCGTGGCTGGGGGGAAACACAGGACGATGACGATACGCCTCCCACAGAGGACAGCTTGTCCTTACCTCTGGGCAGCCTGGCACACATGAGCGACTACATGCTGCAGTGCCTACGCAACGACAGCAGAGTTGCCCACATTTTAACGTGTGCGGAATACTAGGTTGCCACCCTGCTGGATCCCCGGGACAAAGACAATGTACCCACCTTACTTCCTACACTGGAGCGTGATAGGAAGATGCGCGAGTACAAGCGCACGTTGGTAGACGCGCTACTGAAAGCATTCCCAAATGTCACAGGGGAACCAGTGGAAGCCCAAGGCGAAGGCAGAGGAGGAGCAAGAGGTCGCCAACGCAGCTGTGTCACGGCCAGCTCCTCTGAGGGCAGGGTTAGCATGGCAGAGATGTGGAAAAGTTTTGTCACCACGCCACAGCTAACTGCACCACCACCTGATACGGAACGTGTTAGCAGGAGGCAACATTTCACTAACATGGTGGAACAGTACCTGTGCACACCCCTCCACGTACTGACTGATGGTTCGGCCCCATTCAACTTCTGGGTCTCCAAATTGTCCACGTAGCCAGAGCTAGCCTTTTATGCCTTGGAGGTGCTGGCCTGCCCGGCGGCCAGCGTTTTGTCTGAACGTGTATTCAGCACGGCAGGGGGAGTCATTACAGACAAACGCAGCCGCCTGTCTACAGCCAATGTGGACAAGCTGACGTTCATAAAAATGAACCAGGCATGGATCCCACAGGACCTGTCCATCCCTTGTGCAGATTAGATATTAACTACCTCCCCTTAACAATATATTATTCTACTCCAGGGCACTTCCTCATTCAATACTATTTTTAATTTAATTTTACTATTATATTGCGGGGCAACCCAAAGTTGAATGAACCTCTCCTCTGTCTGGGTGCCGGGGCCTAAATGTGTGAGAGTGGCCTGTTCCAGTGGTGGGTGACGTGAAGCCTGATTCTCTGCTATGACATGAATACAGATTCTGCGCTGACATAAGGCCAGATTCTCTGTTACGGGACCTCTCTCCTCTGCCTGGGTGCCTGGGCCTAAATGTGTGACAGTGGCCTGTTCCAGTGGTGGGTGACGTGAAGCCTGATTCTCTGCTATGACATGAATACAGATTCTGCGCTGACATAAGGCCAGATTCTCTGTTACGGGACCGCTCTCCTCTGTCTGGGTGCCGGGGCCTAAATGTGTGACAGTGGCCTGTTCCAGTGGTGGGTGACGTGAAGCCTGATTCTCTGCTATGACATGAATACAGATTCTGCGCTGACATAAGGCCAGATTCTCTGTTACGGGACCTCTCTCCTCTGCCTGGGTGCCTGGGCCTAAATGTGTGACAGTGGCCTGTTCCAGTGGTGGGTGACGTGAAGCCTGATTCTCTGCTATGACATGAAGACAGATTCTGCGCTGACATAAGGCCAGATTCTCTGTTACGGGACTGCTCTCCTCTGTCTGGGTGCCGGGGCCTAAATGTGTGACAGTGGCCTGTTCCAGTGGTGGGTGACGTGAAGCCTGATTCTCTGCTATGACATGAAGACAGATTCTGCGCTGACATCAGGCCAGATTCTCTGTTACGGGACCTCTCTCCTCTGCCTGGGTGCCAGGGCCTAAATGTGTGACAGTGGCCTGTTCCAGTGGTGGGTGACGTGAAGCCTGATTCTCTGCTATGACATGAAGACTGATTCTGCGCTGACATGAAGCCAGATTCTCTGCTATGGCATGAAGAGACTGATTCTCTGCTGACATGAAGCCAGATTCTTTGCTATGGCATGAGGAGACTGATTCTCTGCTGACGTGAAGCCAGATTCTCTGCTATGGGACCTCTGTCCAATTGATATTGGTTCATTTTAATTTTTTTTATTTTTATTTTAATTCATTTCCCTATCCACATTTGTTTGCAGGGGATTTACCTACATGTTGCTGCCTTTTGCAGCCCTCTAGCTCTTTCCTGGGCTGTTTTACAGCCTTTTTAGTGCCGAAAAGTTCGGGTCCCCATTGACTTCAATGGGGTTCGGGTTCGGGACGAAGTTCGGGTCGGGTTCGGATCCCGAACCCGAACATTTCCGGGAAGTTCGGCCGAACTTCTCGAACCCGAACATCCAGGTGTTCGCTCAACTCTACCTGTCATGTTTCCTGAGGTTCTACAATGGCCAGACAGTAGAAACATCCCACAAATGACCCCATTTCGGAAAGTAGACACCCTAAGGTATTCGCTGATGGGCATAGTGAGTTCATAGAACTTTTTATTTTTTGTCACAAGTTAGCGGAAAATGATGATTTTTTTTTTCTTTTTTTTCTTACAAAGTCTCATATTCCACTAACTTGTGACAAAAAATAAAAACTTCCATGAACTCACTATGCCCATCACGAAATACCTTGGGGTGTCTTCTTTCCAAAATGGGGTCACTTATGGGGTAGTTATACTGCCCTGGCATTTTAGGGGCCCTAATGCGTGAGAAGTAGTTTGAAATCCAAATGTGTTAAAAATGCCCTGTGAAATCCTAAAGGTGCTCTTTAGAATTTGGGCCCCTTTGCCCACCTAAGCTGCAAAAGTGTCACATGTGGTATTGACCTACTCAGGAGAAGTAGAGCAATGTGTTTTGGGGTGTATTTTTACATATACCCATGCTGGGTGAGATAAATATCTCTGTCAAATGACAACTTTGTATAAAAAAAATGGGAAAAGTTGTCTTTTAGAGAGATATTTCTCTTACCCAGCATGGGTATATGTAAAAAGACACATTGCCCTACTTCTCCTGAGTACGTCAAAACCACATGTGTGACACTTTTTTGCAGCCTAGGTGGGCAAAGGGGCCCAAATTCTAAAGAGCACCTTTAGGATTTCACAGGGCATTTTTAACACATTTAGATTTCAAACTACTTCTCACGCATTAGGGCCCCTAAAATGCCAGGGCAGTATAAATACCCCACAAGTGACCCAATTTTGGAAAGAAGACACCCCAAGGTATTTTTTTTGGCACAAGTTAGCGGAAAATGATGATTTTTATTATTTTTTTTTCTTACAAAGTCTCATATTCCACTAACTTGTGACAAAAAATAAAAACTTCAATGAACTCACTATGCCCATCACGAAATACCTTCGGGTGTCTTCTTTCCAAAATGGGGTCACTTGTGGGGTAGTTATACTGCCCTGGCATTTTAGGGGCCCTAATGCGTGAGAAGTAGTTTGAATTCCAAATGTGTAAAAAATGCCCTGTGAAATCCTAAAGGTGCTCTTTAGAATTTGGGCCCCTTTGCCCACCTAGGCTGCAAAAAGGTGTCACACATGTGGTATCGCCATACTCAGGAGAAGTTGGGCAATGTGTTTTGGGGTGTCTTTTTACATATACCCATGCTGGGTGAGAGAAATATTTCTCTAAAATACAACTTTTCCCATTTTTTTATACAAAGATGAAATTTGACAGAGATATTTATCTCACCCAGCATGGGTATATGTAAAAATACACCCCAAAACACATTGCCATAATTCTCTAAAATGCCATAAAACCTAAAATGCTAGGGCAGTATAAATACCCCACATGTGACCCCATTTTGGAAAGAAGACACCCCAAGGTATTACATGAGGGGCATGACGAGTTCATAGAAGATTTTTTATTTTTTGGCACAAGTTAGCGGAAATTGATTTTTTTTTGTTTTTTCTCACAAAGTCTCCCTTTCCGCTAACTTGGCACAAAAATTTCAATCTTTCATGGACTCAATATGCCCCTCAGCGAATACCTTGGGGTGTCTTCTTTCCAAAATGGGGTCATTTGTGGGGTGTTTGCACTGCCCTGGCATTTGAGGGTCTCCACAATCATTACATGTATGGCCAGCATTAGGAGTTTCTGCTATTCTCCTTATATTGAGCATACGGGTAATGATATATTTTTTTTCCGTTCAGCCTCTGGGCTGAAAGAAAAAATGAATGGCACAGATTTCTTCATTCGCATCAATCAATGTGGATGAAAAAATCTCTGCCAAAAAAAAAAAAAGGAGGGAAAAGGCGTCTGCCAGGACATAGGAGCTCCGCCCAACATCCAAACCCACTTAGCTCGTATGCCCTGGCAAACCCGATTTCTCCATTCACATCAATCGATGTGGATGAATAAATCATTGCCGGCATTTTTTTTTCATATACAAAGTGTTTGCCAAAGCATATGAACACCGCCCCTCAAATGCCTCGGCAAACGTATCTTTTTTACTGCAGAGGAGAAATCTCGTCTTGCAGCGCCGCATACACCGACTTTTGTGTAATCTGACAGGTAGCGCAATGCGTGAAAGAGGCGGAGTCTCGTCATCCAGGGGGCGGGGCCTAACGATGTGCAGGAGATTCTACAGAGCAGGAGCAAAGTCTGCAGGTAAGTATGTGGAGGAGAATAGTGACTGTTATTTTTACTTGGGGGGCTTTTTGCAGGGGCTGAAGGGAGAAGGAATCATCTTTGTACTGGAGACTGTATGTTAGAGGGGTCTGAAGAGAGGGTAGTTGGGGTGATATTATTTACATGGGACTGTATGCTGGAGAGGCTGAAGGCAAGGGGGTGATATTGTAGTGTCCCACTAGGTAAAGGTGGGCACTACACAAGGGTTAATGTGTTTTATATGCAATGTACACTGCGTGCAGAATTATTAGGCAAATGAGTATTTTGACCACATCATCCTCTTTATGCATGTTGTCTTACTCCAAGCTGTATAGGCTCGAAAGCCTACTACCAATTAAGCATATTAGGTGATGTGCATCTCTGTAATGATAAGGGGTGTGGTCTAATGACATCAACACCCTATATCAGGTGTGCATAATTATTAGGCAACTTCCTTTCCTTTGGCAAAATGGGTCAAAAGAAGGACTTGACAGGCTCAGAAAAGTCAAAAATAGTGAGATATCTTGCAGAGGGATGCAGCACTCTTAAAATTGCAAAGCTTCTGAAGCGTGATCATCGAATAATCAAGCGTTTCATTCAAAATAGTCAACAGGGTCGCAAGAAGTGTGTGGAAAAACCAAGGCGCAAAATAACTGCCCATGAACTGAGAAAAGTCAAGCGTGCAGCTGCCAAGATGCCACTTGCCACCAGTTTGGCCATATTTCAGAGCTGCAACATCACTGGAGTGCCCAAAAGCACAAGGTGTGCAATACTCAGAGACATGGCCAAGGTAAGAAAGGCTGAAAGACAACCACCACTGAACAAGACACACAAGCTGAAACGTCAAGACTGGGCCAAGAAATATCTCAAGACTGATTTTTCTAAGGTTTTATGGACTGATGAAATGAGAGTGAGTCTTGATGGGCCAGATGGATGGGCCCGTGGCTGGATTGGTAAAGGGCAGAGAGCTCCAGTCCGACTCAGACGCCAGCAAGGTGGAGGTGGAGTACTGGTTTGGGCTGGTATCATCAAAGATGAGCTTGTGGGGCCTTTTCGGGTTGAGGATGGAGTCAAGCTCAACTCCCAGTCCTACTGCCAGTTTCTGGAAGACACCTTCTTCAAGCAGTGGTACAGGAAGAAGTCTGCATCCTTCAAGAAAAACATGATTTTCATGCAGGACAATGCTCATCACACGCGTCCAAGTACTCCACAGCGTGGCTGGCAAGAAAGGGTATAAAAGAAGAAAATCTAATGACATGGCCTCCTTGTTCACCTGATCTGAACCCCATTGAGAACCTGTGGTCCATCATCAAATGTGAGATTTACAAGGAGGGAAAACAGTACACCTCTCTGAACAGTGTCTGGGAGGCTGTGGTTGCTGCTGCACGCAATGTTGATGGTGAACAGATCAAAACACTGACAGAATCCATGGATGGCAGGCTTTTGAGTGTCCTTGCAAAGAAAGGTGGCTATATTGGTCACTGATTTGTTTTTGTTTTGTTTTTGAATGTCAGAAATGTATATTTGTGAATGTTGAGATGTTATATTGGTTTCACTGGTAAAAATAAATAATTGAAATGGGTATATATTTGTTTTTTGTTAAGTTGCCTAATAATTATGCACAGTAATAGTCACCTGCACACACAGATATCCCCCTAAAATAGCTAAAACTAAAAACAAACTAAAAACTACTTCCAAAAATATTCAGCTTTGATATTAATGAGTTTTTTGGGTTCATTGAGAACATGGTTGTTGTTCAATAATAAAATTAATCCTCAAAAATACAACTTGCCTAATAATTCTGCACTCCCTGTATTTCCCTGTGTTATCTGGGTGTCAGGCCTGTTAGGGTGCAGTTTAGCCTCCCAGGCGTTAGAGGGAGCTAGAGAGCCCTAGATATATATAGGTAGGCCCAGACAGGGGAGTGGTAGTGTATTCCAGGGGACTAGAGGAGTCACTTAGTCTACCTGAAGCTCCTGAGGCTAGGATTAGCTCAGTTGAGACACCCCAGTAGTAGGACGGGACCTCCTGGGAGAAACCTGTTACCCTCAAGCCAAGCAGAGACAGTGCAACCAGCTGAGATAAGTAAGCTAATGGGCAGAGGAACTATAAAGTGAGAGCAAGAATCCATACGGGAGGAAGATATAATTGCCAAGGATTAAAGCCAGCATTTAGGCATCCGGGCCTTGGGATAGAAACCAGACAGGAGTTCTAAAGAACAGCGTACACTATTTCTGAGGAGAAGGTACAACCTGATTCTGAGTGTGTTGTTGATTACCCTCTGAGTATCTTGCACAGAATTATACCTGCCAGTATTTGAAATAAGCCTGCTTGTGAAGCTTGTGATATAAGGGACTGCATTACCATCTTGATGTACAAAGTTGGACTGTTATAAGTAAAGCAACGTTTGGTTCACTATACCACCTATGTACCTCACTTATTACTACTATAAATCGGTGTGTCACCGTTACAGGCACTGGCGTCACGAATCTTAAAGGGACCTTGCCTCAGGCACTCTAAACACCTGCAACATCCAGGGCACCTCACACAACATCAGGCTAGGTCTCTACATACCGAGTGTGCCCCAGAGGAACTTGTGCCTACCTCTCCTTCACTGCCGCATGCCTGCCCAGGGTTCTCCTTCCAACAGTGAGTAACCCTTGATTGCCCATAACCGTGACCTCACTTCGCAATACCCTGCAGGTCTGGCGTGCTGCAATATTATTTTACATAGGGCTGTATGCTGGAGCGGCTAAGGCAGGGAAGTGATGTGTCTTACATGGGACTGTATGCTGGAGGAGCTGAAGGCAGGGGGAGTGATATATTTTACATTGGACTGTATGCTGGAGGGGCTGAAGGCAGGGGGAGTGATGTATTTTACATAGGACTGTATGCTGGAGGGCTGAAGGCAGGATGAGTGATGCATTTTACATGGGACTGTGCAAGAAGGACTGGAAGGCAGGGGTGTGATGTATCTTACATGGGACTGTATGCTGGAGGGGCTGAAGGCAGGCGGCAAAGAGAGGGAGTGTGATATTATTTACATAGGACTGTATGTTGGAGTTGCTGAAGGCGGGGAGTGATGTATTTTACATGAGACTGTATGCTGGAGGGGCTGAAGGCAGGAGAGTGATCTACCTTACATGGGACTGTATGCTGGAGGAGCTGAAGGCAGGGAAGTAATGTGTCTTACATGGGACTGTATGCTGGAGGGGGTGAGGGGGGGCATAATTATTACTATAATACTACAGAGGGGGCCATTATAATATTAATAATAATAATACAGAGGAGGAAATAATAATACAGAGGGGCCAGTATATATTATAATTATACAGAGGGCATTATAGTTATGGGCACTACGGGGGAGGGGAGGTCTGTTATCTGAGGATGATAGTAAAGTGAGAAATCCCCAAAATTTTCTGTGAAACTCTACAGAGATGAGACGCGTCTGAAAGAAGTTATCATGACGGTCCTATCTCCGAATGAAGATGCTGAGGAAAGTCTACATCACAGGAGATGTCACTGGATGTAACAGGTATGGTGCGGTACTCCTTTTTTTTTTTTTTTAACCAAATATCTTTCTTTAAATGGGGGCAGGGGACTGGGACTGTCGCTCTGGGCGACACTGGGTATGATTAAGGGGGGCAGGGGACTGGGCAAAGGTGACAGGGTATGATTAAGGGGGGCAGGAGACTGGCTATGGGTGACACTGGGTATGATTGTACTTGTTTGCACTTGCACTTAGATTATCTGTAATTAAAGAAAACTGTTTGTTACAAAGATTGTTTTCCTCTTTGTGTATGTTTAGGTGAACGGGGGGGGGGGGCACGAGATTAGCTCGCACAGGGCGCCTGAACACCTAAGGCCAGCCCTGCCTTCGAGGGTGGGTTCCTGCATCCACAAACCCAAGGTACACAATTGTCCAGACAGGGCACAGTCTGGAGGATGACGAGGTGGAGGATGAGAAGGAGGAGATGGAGGAGGAGGAACCATGTTCACAGCAGGGTGGCACCCAGCCTAGCTCATAGCCATCACTGGTGCATGGCTGGGGGGATACAGAGGACACAGACGATACACCTCCCACAGAGGACAGCTTTTCGTTGCCTCTGGGCAGCCTGGCACACATGAGCGATTACATGCTGCAGTGTCTCCGCAGCGACCGCCGACTTGCCCACATTCTAACTTGTGCTGATTACTGGGTGGCCACGCTGCTGGATCCCCGTTACAAGGACAACGTACCATCCTTAATTCCGTCACTGGAGCGTGATCGTAAGATGCGCGAGTACAAGCGCACACTGGTAGACGCGCTGCTGGTGGCAATCCCACCTGACAGTGGGGGCACAGTGGAAGCACAAGGCGAAGGCAGAAGACGAGGTCGCCAACGCAGCTGGGGCACCACCAGCACCTCAGAAGGCACGGTTAGCATGGCCGAAATGTGGAAAAGCTTTGTCAGCACGCCACAACAACCAGCACCACCAGCTGATATGGAACGTCTTAGCAGGAGGCAGCATTTCACCAACATGGTGGAGCAGTATGTGTGCACACGCCTACACGTACTGAATAACGGGTCTGCCCCCTTCAACTTCTGGGTCTCCAAATTAGGCACATGGCCTGAGCTTGCCCTTTTCGCCTTGGAGGTTCTGGCCTGTCCTGCAGCCAGTGTATTATCTGAACGTGTGTTTAGCACGGCAGGGGGTGTCATCACAGACAAGCGCAGCCGCCTGTCCACAGCCAATGTGGACAAACTCACGTTCATTAAAATGAACTAGGCATGGATCCCTCAGGACTTGTCCGTACCTTGTGCAGAATAGACATGTATACCGGCACTAACCAGCCATTGTTAAACTGCAGCGCAATTGCTCATTCTTGAATTTAGGATATTTCACACTCTTTTAGAGTGTACCCTAATTTAAAAAAATACTATTAAAACCAAAAACCTGTGTTGGCTACCTCGTCCTCCTCCATCGCCCCTTCCACCTACTCCTCTGCGTCCACCGCCTCCTCAAACTCCTACTCCATATAGAACTCCACCTCATAAATCGATTTTTATTTTATTTGTACGTATTTTTTATTTTATATCATTTTAGTACTTTGTCAGTTACATTTTCTGGTGAAATTCAGCAATTTTTGGGTGTATAGTACCACTGCTATACCAAGTAGACAGGTTTAAAAAATTTAAAAAATTGTCATTTACATTTTCGGGTGAAATTCACTAATTTTTGGATGTATAGTAACACTGCTATACCTAGTAGGCCGGTAAAAAATAAATTGTCATTTACATTTTCGGGTGAAATTCACCAATTTTTGTGTGTATAGTACCACTGCTATACCTAGTAGACCGTTAAAAAAAAATAAAAAAATGTCAGTTATATATTCTGGTGAAATTCACACATTTTTGGGTGTGATGTACCAATGCTATACCTAGTAGACAGGTTTTTTTAAAAAATTTGTCAGTTATATTTTTTGGTGAAATTCACCAATTTTTGGGTGTAATATACCCCTCCTCTACCTAGTTGACAGCTTAAGAAATTTCAATAATTTTTCTGTTACATTCTTGGGTTGACATTATACAATTTTAGACGTAAATAAACACCTGCTATGCATAGGTGACAGGGAATTTGAAAAAAATGTATCCTCCCTTGGATGTGGTCTCTCTTTCTCACACTCCCTCTCTGGCCTGGAACCCTGATTCCTTGCCACCCGTGATCACCATGGTAGGCGCATAAAAGAGCATCGAAAGTTGATAGAGCAGATATCAAATTGGATCGTGAACATCACGGGGACGTGCGACGTGGTGGGGCAGTAAGTGTGCACACGCCTACACGAACTGACTGACAGGGGTCAGCCCCTGCAACTTCTGGGTCTCCTAATTAGGCACATGGCCTGAGCTTGCCCTTTACCCCTTGGAGGTGCTGGCCTGCCCTGCAGCCAGTGTATTGTCTGAACGTGTGTTTAGCATGACTGGAGGGGGTTATCACAGGTTATATTTCCCAATGTTTTGGGGTGTACCCTAATTTTAAAAATAAAATTCAAAACCAAAAACCAGTGTAGGCTACCTCCTCCTCCACCGCAGCTTCCACCTACACCGCCACATCCACCGCCTCCTCAATCTCCTTCTCCATATGGACCTCGTCCTCCTAGATCAAGATTATTATTTTATTTTTTTACCTATTTTGTTATTTAAAGTCATTTCCCTATCCACATTTGTTTGCACTAGCCATGCTCTTAACCACATTCTGATGCCATTTGCTGCCCTCTAGCCCTTTCCATGACATTTTTTCAGCCATTTTAGTGCTTAAAAGTTCGGGTCCCCATGGACTTCAATGAGGTTCAGGTTCGGGGTCAAGTTCGGGTTCCAAACTCGAACTTTTTTCTCAAGTTCAGCCGAACCCGTCGAACCCGAACATCCAGGTGTCCGCTCATTTCTAGTAGTGACAGCTGAATTGTCACCATTCGGTAGAGGGATGACTTCTGGATCTCCACCTTGTTGGACCCTCGCTACTGTTCCAAAATGGGGGCCTTTTTTTTACACCCGCTGAGAGGAAGGACAAACTGAACTACTATAGAGACATCCTATGTAGTCAGTTGGCCGCTGCTTATCTGCACCATCATCCATACTCTCGCAGGTCTGACCAAGGGGGCCCTCTGAGCTCACGTTCCACTGCCATGGCTGCAGAGGAGGGGTGGGGTAGCAGGAGCGGTTCCAGCTCCGTTAGCAGCAGCCGTGAGTCACTGATGAGCAGCTTTCTTCACCTGCATATTGAAGAATCTACTCACCAGCAGCTAGACGTAGAGCAGAACCTGAACCAGCAGGTGGTGGCATACTTGGAGTGCACCCTGCCAGCCATTATTGAATATCCGCTGGACTACTGGGCAGTCAAACTGAATTTGTGGTCGCAACTGGCCGAGTTTGCCCTGGAAAAGCTGTCCTGCCCGGCCAGTAGTGTGGCATCAGTGCGGGTGTTCAGTGCGTCGGGGGCCATAGTTACCCCAAGAAGAACTCGCCTGTCCACCCAAAATGTGGAGAGAGTGACCTTTGTCAAGATGAATCAGGCGTGAATCAGCTAAGATTTCCACCCACCAATGCCTGATGCATCAGACTAGATCATCCAGGGACGCCATCAGGGGGGTACAGCCGATACCCCAGTAAAGGGCCCGATCCCCGGGGGAGGGGGGGGCCCGGCTGATCCCGAGCCTTTTTTTTATTTTTATGTGCGAGTCAGTCAGTGATTGATAGGCAGCGGCGCTACAGGTAATCCGTATGCTGCAGTAACTTTTAAATCAGCGCTTATCTCTTTACTACCTTACATTCAGCTCCAGTAACAGGCAGTGCTCACTCACTGACGTAGCGCGCCTGCAAATACCACTAGGCGACACAAGCGCGTGACGTCAGTGAGTGAGCGCTGCCGCCCGCACTGCCTGTTAATGGAGCTGAGTGTAAGGTAGTAAAGAGATGAGCGCTGATTTAAAGTTAAAGTTACTGCAGGATACGGATTACAGTTTATAAATGTATACTCCTGTGAGCGGCGGGGAGGGGGATCTATGGATGGTGGCACTGTTATAGGGAGGGGGATCTGTGGATGACGGCACTGTTATAGAGAGGGGGATCTATGGATGACACTGTCATGGGGTGGATCTGTGGATGACACATATAGCATAAGATGCTATATACTGTATGTGCCATCCACAGATCCCCCATAACAATGCCATCCACAGAACCTCCATAATAGTGTCATCCACAGATGCCCCCATAACAGTGCCATCCACAGATCCCCCATAATAGTGTCATCAACAGATCCCCCAAACCAGTGTTATCCACAGATCCTTCATAACAGTGCCATCCACAGATCCCCATAACAGTGTCATCCACAGATCCCCCATAACAGTGTCATCCACAGATCCCCCATAACAGTGTCATCCACAGATCCCCCATAACAGTGTCATCCACAGATCCCCCATAACAGTGTCATCCACAGATCCCCCATAACAGTGTCATCCACAGATCCTCCATAACAGTGTCATCCACAGATCCCCCATAACAGTGTCATCCACAGATCCCCCATAACAGTGTCATCCACAGATCCCCCATAACAGTGTCATCCACAGATCCCCCATAACAGTGTCATCCACAGATCCCCCATAACAGTGTCATCCACAGATCCCCCATAACAGTGTCATCCACAGATCCCCCATAACAGTGTCATCCACAGATCCCCCATAACAGTGTCATCCACAGATCCCCCATAACAGTGTCATCCACAGATCCCCCATAACAGTGCCATCCACAGATCCACCTAGGCCACCACCAGTCAAGGTAAAAACTTACAGTTGTCAATAATGTAGTGTAGGGGGTCATGTAATGTTTTGAGGCCAAAATGGCACAGATGACCACCATATATCTAGAATATCTAAAATTAGCTGGTCAAGTAAAATGTTGCATGCAATAATCATTAAATAGGTGGCCGACAAAAAAAAGGGGCGGGTTAAAGGGCGTGGTCAATGGGCTGAGTCAAGGGGGGTGGCAAAATTTAGCTTTCGCCTAGGGTGGCAAAAATCCTTGCACCAGTCCTGTTCGCACGCCGTCGCCTGCTTGTCAATTCTGGTTTGCAGGCGCGGTGGTGGGAAGTGGAAGCCTTAGCCAGGACTAGGAGGAACCAGACCGAGGCGAGACCAAAGACCAGAGTCCACAGACTAGAGCGCAGACTGGGGTGGGTCCTTGGGGGTGGAGGGGGGCTGGGAGGCGGAGTCAGGATGGATTCTAAAGGGGCAGAGTAGAAGCGGGCCATGGAGGGGGGGGGGGGCCCAGGCTTCGAGCTGTGTAAGGGGCCCCAAAATTTCTGATGGCAGCCCTGAGATCATCCATGGTGCCACACCAACACTTTGACAAAAGAGACCAGTTTTTTTTTTTCTGGCTACCTGCCTCAGCTACTATTCTGATGCTGCCACCCACCTGATGCCACACATCTGATTCCAAGTGCTCTTTCCTTCACCCACCAACTTAAGCTGGTACTGGTATTGCCACCCACCTCCACACTATGCCACCTTGCCACTCTGTGGCCTCCTGATGCTGCGGCCACCTCCACACTATGTCAACTTGCCAATCTGTGGCCTCCTGATGCTGCTGCTACCTCCACACTATGTCACCTTGCCACTCTGTGGTCTCCTCATGCTGCTGCCACCTCCATACTATGTCACCTTGCCACTCTGTGGCCTCCAGATGCTGCTGCCACCTCCACACTGTCATTGTGCCACCCGGTGGCCTCCTGATGCTGCTTCCATCTTACCACTATGTCATTGGGCCGCTCTGTGGACCTCATGCTGTTCCCACCCTCCCCACTTGATGATTGTGCTACTATTTTGCCTTTTGGCCTGGCTGACATCATCATTTATTTGACCCTTCTTCTGATCTGTCAGAAGGAAGGAAAAATGAGACGCACAATGGATCCTCTGTGTAGCAGCTGTAAGGCCTGTGTGGTCCCATCAGAATTGGCTTGTGATTTGGTAGCCAAAAGTGGGTACAAAGTGGGTACAAAACACAGAAGACATGCAAATATTCCATTCATCTCTGTTTTGGATCCACTCTAGTTTTTTGGGGCATTAACACTACTGATGGATTACTGACCAAATGCTGACTGAGTGAAGACGGATGATCAAAAGACAGGATCCATTTTTTTGGGGTTATTGTTCTGACGGATCAGAGGAAAGGCAAAATAATCAGTGTTGTCAATACAAACGTACTGCTGACACCCTCTCCACTCTCTCGGAGGGCTCTACTTGTATAAGCGTTTAATAGAACAGGTTCTGTAGACATCTATGTGGAATCAGCTGACGATGGTGTAAAAGGAGTGCTCTTCTTCTTGGCGCTAACATCGACCTGTAAGGCTACTTTCACAATAGCTTTTTTTGCGGATCCGTCATGGATCTGCAAAAACGCTTCCGTTACAATAATGCGACTGCATGCATCTGTCATGAACGGATCCGGTTGTATTATGTCTTCTATAGCCATGACGGATCCGTCTTGAACACCATTGAAAATCAATGGGGGACGGATCCGTTTTCTATTGTGCCAGGTTGTGTCAGAGAAAACGGATCCGTCCCCATTGACTTACATTGTGTGCCAGAACGGATCAGTTTGGCTCTGCTTCGTCAGGCGGACAGCAAAACGCTGCAGGCAGCGTTTTGGTGTCCGCCTCCAGAGTGGAATGGTGACTGAACAGAGGCAAACTGATGCATTCTAAGCAGATCCTTTCCCATTTAGAATGCATTAGGGCAATATTGATCCATTTTTAAACCGCTTTTGAGAGCCCTGAACGGATCTCACAAAAGGAAAGCCAAAACGATAGTGTGAAAGTAGCCTAAAGCTGAGTTTACACTTGAGTTAGTTGGTCACTTTTGGCCCTGTGGCTGCCCAAATAAGTGAAGTGTATAGAGATTCTAAGAGCGACGCCTGTCATCTGCGTGTCATATGGACTCACAGTATTATTTCACTACCACAGCAGACTCCCTATGCGTGTTACTGCAAGGCACAGTGTTCACAGTGCATAAGGAAATCTCATTACTTTCCAGGTCTGTTGACTATATATTTGTCTCCACATTTGAAGAAACTCTTCACAGCATGTTTTACCTCTTGATTTCTCAGAGTGTAGATGAATGGATTGAAGAGCGGCGTCAATACAGAATGCAAGATTATAGCCAATTTGTCAAAATCTATAGAAGAGTTTTTAATAGACCGTAAGCTCATAAACACTGTGCCAATATAGTGTATAAACACAATTAAGAGGTGAGAGGAACATGTTGCAAAGGTCTTCCATCGCCCTCCTGATGAGGGTATCTTTAATACTGCAATTATTATATTTACATAAGATGCAAAAATCAGTATAAGTGATCCAAACACAATCACGGCAGAAACCATAAAATTTAAAACGCGTAGATGTTTAGTGTCTGTGCAGGCCATTTCTATAAGCTGTCCTACATCACAAAAAAAATGGTCAATTCTTAAACCACAGAAGGTAAGCTGAACAACTTGTATAGTTGGGGCTATGGTGTCCAGAAAAGCACATGCCCAAGCACCCAAAGCTAGAAATAGGCAGAGTGTGGGGCCTAACACAGCCGTGTAACGTAAAGGGTGGCATATAGCCATATACCTGTCAAAAGACATGACTGTTAGAATTAGTATCTGAGTCGAACCCAAGAAGAAGAATATGTAACATTGCATCATGCAGCCCACATAACTGATGATTCTACTTCCGTTCACCAGAAGAGACATGAACTTGGGTGTGATTGCACCCGTTACCAATAGATCTAAGCATGACAAATTAATGAGGAAAAAATACATTGGTTTATGTAGTTGTTTACTTGTAGAAATGATGAAAATGATGACAATGTTTCCAATCACAGTGATGAAGTAGGCATTCAGGAGAAGTAAAAAAAATGTTGTTTTAATCACTGGAGAATAGTGAAATTCCATTAATAAAAACCCATCGCTCTTGTTAAGTATGATCATATCTGAAAGGCATAAGGGGCTTGACTTTTAAATTAATGTATTATGTACTCAAGAAAAACAAGCACATGCTGTATACTTTAACTACACTGTGTAATTCCCTACAGAACTATACATATATCATTCTGCTCATCTCCCCCTGTTCTATACCATGCAACTTAAAGGTCGGACAGCAGGGGCGTAGCTATAGAGGGTCCAGAGGTAGCAGTCGCTACCGGGCCCAGGAGCCTGAGGGGCCCAAAGACCTTTGCGGTGCATAAGAAGACACCGGTATTATAGAAAGTGTATGCTCGTCAAGTTACACCTCTGACTGGAGGGAAGGGGTAAGGTCAACAATTTGTTATGGGGAGGGGGGGGGGGGCTAGTGTGCCGTTTAAATTTTTGCCTCAGGCAGCAGAAACTCTATGTGCTTCCCTGCCCCTGGCCACAAAGCACTGAGGGAAGGGGGGGCCCAAGCTGAACTCTTGCACCTGGGCCCATGAGCCTTTAGCTACTCCCCTGTCGGACAGCATGGCTAATTTAACAGATTCCCTTTAAAAAATGACATAAATTTATAAAAAATATTAGGTTAAATTGACTGCTTTTGATTCTCATGCCAGTTATTCAGTTTATACCGGAGCTAACATATAGCATAAAAATGAAACTAAAGATCCATTCTTATAGCATGTCTGGTATCCATTGATGACTTTTTATGCTGTTTTAAGATTAGTTACATTTTTTGCCATATGGGATAAATATTTATATATTTTTACAATATAGGTGTTTTCAGATGTGGCGATGCCTATGATGCTCTTTTTTTTGTAAATTGTTTATTTGTATTCTAATTTTGGGGAAATGGAACCATTTAGTATTCCATAGAATCTATGTACCAGGCAAGGTTGCCCACTTTCCCCCACACTACTTAGATTATTCATGGAGACTTTACTTCAAGCTATCAGAGAACATAAGCTGATCAAGGGCTTACAGGTGGGAGATGTAATACACCAGAATGCAGCTTTCGCATAAGACCTGCTAATACTGATTACTGACTCAGATATTATTGAACTATTCGAAGAGTTCGGGAGACTCTCCAACTTCAAAGTCAACTACACTAAATCGGAACCCCTTTAATATCTCCACGCCTCGAGTGGTAGTGGACACATTGAGTCAATGCCCTTTCCATGGCAGTCGTCCCAACTGAAATACCTAGGAATCTACCTAACTAAAGACCCATTGCTCCTTTATGGGGTGAACTATCCACCGCTAATTTGAGAGATTAAAACAATGCTATTCTCCCTTTCTATTCCGTATGTCTTCTGGATGGGACGCAAGAATTTATTACGCACCTATGTCATGCCCAAATTATTATATATGCTCCAGATTGCCCATATTTCTCCGCCAGTCATTCTTTTTCATGGTCAGATCCATGTTATTCTCCTTTTTGTGGCAGAAAAGTAAACCCAGGATAGCATATGCAACTCTCACCCTGCCTTGTTCCATTGGCGGATTTGGTTTCCCAGACATTCTGACTTACTACAAAGCCATTCAGTTGAAGCATTGGATCTCCCTGTGTGTCACTGGCTGTGGCACTTTGGGAGTGGACATCAAGTGTTGAGACCAACAACTGGCTAGCCTTTGGGGCCTGACTGTGCCCAAGATCGCGATATCTGGGTCGGCGAAAGGAATTTACTCTATTTTTCCATCCCTTAACAACAGCTCCCCCCTCCTGTTCTGTCTCCCAAACTCTCTTCCTGCCCAGTTAATCCCATACTATGTCCTCCCTACCCGCACCCACGCTCCAAGCTTCTGGGTTAAGTTAAAGGATAAATCAGTTGAGGACCTCCTAACAGAAATAGGCTCTACGGAGAATGTATTGCCTTACTGCTCTATAACACTCCCATCAGGTAACTTTCTAGAAAAACACGAGCTCCCCCGCTGCTTTTCTGCTATATTTTCAGCAAGAAAGGACCTGGGAGAACTCACCTAGTTGGAAAAATCCTTAAATCCTTTACCCACCCATCCTAGGTGGATCTCCTTTCTATATCATACCCTTTCGTCTCTGAAGTAGACGTCTCGGCCAGTATATATAGAGTACAGACCAAAAGTTTGGACACACCTTCTCATTCAAAGAGTTTTCTTTATTTTCATGACTATGAAGGCATCAAAACTATGAATTAACACATGTGGAATTATATACATAACAAACAAGTGTGAAACAACAGAAAATATGTTATATTCTAGGTTCTTCAAAGAAGCCACCTTTTGCTTTTGATTACTGCTTTGGGTTCAGGTCCGGTGACTGTGGAGGCCAGGTCATCTGGCGCAGCACCCCATCACTCTCCTTCATGGTCAAATAGCCCTCACTTTCAAAGTTTTCCCAATTTTTCGGCTGACTGACTGACCTTCATTTCTTAAAGTAATGATGGCCACTCGTTTTTCTTTACTTAGCTGCTTTTTTCTTGCCATAATACAAATTCTAACAGTCTATTCAGTAGGACTATCAGCTGTGTATCCACCTGACTTCTCCTCAACGCAACTGATGGTCCCAATCCCATTTATAAGGCAAGAAATTCCACTTATTAAACCTGACAGGGCACACCTGTGAAGTGAAAACCATTTCAGGGGTCTACCTCTTGAAGCTCATCAAGAGAATGCCAAGAGTGTGCAAAGCAGTAATCAAAGCAAAAGGTGGCTACTTTGAAGAACCTAGAATATGACATTTTTTAGTTGTTTCACATTTGTTTGTTATGTATATAATTCCACATGTGTTAATTCATAGTTTTGATGCCTTCAGTGTGAATCTACAATTTTCATAGTCATGAAAATAAAGAAAACTCTTTGAATGAGAAGGTGTGTCCAAACTTTTGGTCTGTACTGTAGGTGGCTGGGAGAGAGAATTGCAAAGGTAATTTTAGGAACCCGAAATTGTAACAATTCGCCTTAGGTCCCATGGGTTTTGTAGATATGTTCGCATACAAGAACACTTTAAGGTTTTGACTAGATGGTAACTATCCGAAAAAATTATTCCAATTGGGCCTTTCTTAACCTGACCTGTGCTAGAGGTGCCAATAAGATTCTGGCTCCCTCCTTCACATATTCTGGTCTTGACCATCTATCCAGACATTTTGGCAACAGCTAGAGTCAAAGATCAATGTGATTTGTGGCACCCAGATCCAATTGTCCCCAGAACTGGTTCTGCTATGGTTACCAAATGACTCGTGGTCCCCATTAGTGTTGGGCGCGAATATCACCACTTCGAGAATTCGCAAAGATTTAGAATTTAGTGCTATACTGTATATTCGTAAAAAAGGTTGTAGAAATGTTTAGTTATTCTTTAAAGAGAGTCTTTCACCTAAAATGACCATTATACACCACAAACATCATGAAATCGATTACATTCTCCATATTATAATCTTATCTTTCATATTGCTGTCCATCGCCTATTTTCTCTTAAAAACGCTTTTATTCCATTTGCTAATTAGGTTCTGGAGGTGCCCAGGGGCGGGATTTATGCGGCCGATGCCCAGGCCCCATGGCGCTGTTTAAATCAAACTTCTCCCCTTTCAACCCTCTGGCCCGCCCTAGGTTCTTCAGATTCCATCCTTCCGTCATTGACAAATGCGGCGCCTGCGCCGTTCAACATAATCATTGCGCCTGCACACTCCATTACCCACTAGGGCAGAGGCAGCAGAGCGTTTAATGCGCATGCGCCGGCCTGTACCTCCTGATCTATCCGGCAGAAGTAAAATGCCGCAAGATCGGGATGTACGGGCCGACGCATGTGCATTAAACGCTCTGCTGCCTCTGCCCTAGTGGGCAATGGAGTGTGCAGACGCAAGGATTATGTTGAATGGCGCCTCATTTGTCAATGACGGGAGGATGGAATCTGAAGAACCTAGGGCGGGCCAGAGGGGTGAAAGGGGAGGGGTTTGATTTGAACAGCTCCGTGGGGCCTGGGAACCGGCCGCATAAACGCTGCCCCTGGGCACCTTCAGAACCTAATTAGCATATGGAATAAAAGCGTTTTTTAAAGAGAAAATAGACGATGGACAGCAATATGAAATGTAAGATTATAATATGGGGAATGTAATGGATATCATGATGTTTGTGGTGTATAATGGTCATTTTAGGTGAAAGACTCCCTTTAAGTATTAAAACACAAGAAAAACTATACAAATGTGGTATCATTGTAATCGTACTGACCCATAGAATGAAAGGCATAAATCAGTTTTATTGCATACAGTAGGTAATGCTATAAAAACAAAACCCAAAAAACCATATCAGAATTATTTTTTTTCAGTTTTCCCCCATTTGGTATTTTTTTTTAGCTTCCCAGTACATTATATGCAACTGTAAATGGTGCCATTAGAAAGTACAGCTTGTCCTGTAAAAATGTGAATGGAAAAATAAAAAAGTTATGGCTCTGTGAAAGGGGTTAATTGGGAAATATGTTTACATGAATAAAATCATGAACTGATTTGCATGATATTTTTCTGACTGCTGAAGATTTTTTCAAGTTTTTCTTTTAAATAAAAGTCAACAAAACCACCTATTAAAGAATATAAAAAAAATAAAATTGTAATCACGTTCCACATAAAAAAAACTGAAGTGACTGTTTAAATGGGTTTTCTAGCTAAATAAGAATTGGTGTCAGTGGGTGCACAGGGGCTTAAAAACACAAAAGAATGGATGCTTACCCTCATTAATCAACCAATGCTACAGTTCCAATGTGGATTCTGTCCCCACTGCTCTTCACTTCCTGTCCTGACATGACTTGTTGGAGATGGGTGAATCAATTATTGAAATTTAACCCAAATTTTTT
The DNA here is from genome assembly GCF_905171765.1 of Bufo bufo. NCBI lineage: Eukaryota > Metazoa > Chordata > Amphibia > Anura > Bufonidae > Bufo > Bufo bufo. Next base: position 298,310,693 of record NC_053390.1, read on the forward strand.
AAAAGGTTTTGATTCTAACAAACCCAAATTGTGTGTGATTTGATTCAGAAGAATGGATGAGAGACAGAGAGAGATATACTTTTTTCCAGGCAAATAGAGCACTTTTCGATTCAGGTCGAATTTATTTAGACCCATACTGAATTGGTTGAAATCGGACCCAAATTGAATTTTAAGAGCTTCACTCATGTCTACTTCTCATCAAATCACTGGCTGAGGCAGGTCACTACTAATGTATGTTTTTGGATTGCATCTTGGAAACATGTAAGCCATGGCGTGTCCAAAACCTGAGAAACTGAAGATTAAGGCTACATGCACACTGTTGCCATTTTGCTGCCCGCGAAGCACAGTTTCTTGATTCCATATTACTGCCCATTGTGCTTCTGCCTTGGCTCCACAAGTCTTCAAAACATGGCTGTGTTGTTTCCATTTGTCACCTTTTTTTGTGGACTCCAAAAAAAATAAAAAATACAAGGAATAAATTGGGGCTGTCTTTGAAGTTTCTAAGCAATGAACCTGCAAAATGTAGATGGTACATGGATGGTTTCTGTGTTCCATCCACAAATTTTGTGTACTCATTGGCTTGAATGAGGCTATGGACCCCATTTTGTCGGCAAGAATAAGAAATTTTCTATCGTTTTTGTTTTTGGGACAGACAGGGACATGAATGGTTCTGCATAAGTACGGTTGTGTGCATGAATCCTAAGTTTTAGGGTATGTTCACATGTTGATTAGCTACAAAGATTTCTGCAACTGTTCCATAAAACTAAATGACACCGAGATTCATGCACATGCTGGAGAAAATATTGTAATGAAGGGGCGCTTGAATCATATAATTTTCTGCAAGTGATCTGCAATGTGTGACTGTGACCATAGTCTTAGAATCTATTTTATATAGTGGTCCTACAGGAACACTCAAGTAAGTACAATGCTGGTCTGCATGTTTTTTATTTTTTTATGGGTGTTTATATAATGGACTTGTTTTATTTTTTTTGGGGGGGGTGGTATTTTTTGACTTTTTTGGTGGTGTTTTTAGTCACACAAAATTTTACTTGCTTTTCCTACAGAGAAGTTTGTAAGGCATTTTATAATTTCCTATTGGCCAACAGGTAACATTTGTCTCTCTTGGTTTTAGCTTATGAATTGTCTATGAACTACTAAATTGCACTATGGGATTTAGCTACATCTGTTAGTAGTAAGGGCTGTTTCACACGAGCGAGTCCATTGCAGGAATCGCGCTCTGTGTGAGAGTGTGATCCTCCGCTCTGGACTTGCAGGAGCGCACAGCATTATCCTGATTTATAATGCTATTGTCTCTGCTTGACCTTATTTCTACAGAATCATAGTGACATAAAGCTGTCAGTGTGATTCTGTAGAAATAAGGTCAAGCAGAGGCACACAGCATTATAAATCATGATAATCCCGTGCGCTCCTGCAAGTCCAGAGCGGAGGATCACACTCTCAGACAGAGCGCGATTCCCGCAATGGACTCGCTCATGTGAAACAGCCCTAATAGTTTGTGTTCTCCCATCTTAGAAAAAAAAAGAAGTAGCAGTTATTAAACAGTAATAATTATTATATACATATAACATGGGTCATTGGACCGTTAAAAGAAATGCTATGCATAGATGAGCAAATTACCGTAATCAAAATTCTATTCTAGTTTGATTCCGCTGAATTGGCTGTCCAATTTGATTCTTCCCCAATCTAAATGACATTCAGAGTTTTTGTCTCATGTCTCTCTCACATTTGCTTTAACTATTTTATATCCCCTCTCTCTCTGTCTCAGGTCTATTTAGATATTATAATTGATTCTTCCACCTCTAATGCTATATAATGCAAAACAAGATTAAAAAATAATGCAATCAAATCCTTTAGGCTAAAGTGTCACTTACTTGTTATGTCACAAATTATTTAAAAAAAAAGATAAAAAACTATTCTGTGTACTTTTTGCTAATCTGTATTATTATACTATCATTTGAAGGTGCATATTTAATACACGACATGCTAGGTGATTTAATCTCTTGATAAACAGTTTGTAGATACCTGTGGGTAATGAAGATGGGAAATATTTCCCTTTGGTGACTATTATAAAGAATACCTAACATAAAAATAACTTGCAAAATAAAGCAAATTAGCATCAGAAAGCTTTTTTTTAATGTTGGCTTGTCAGAAATGTCTTGAAAAACAAACAAACAAGTGAAATATAGCTTGATGTAGAGGTCAAACAAATTAGCAAAGATAATGAGGATAATAAATAGAGATGAGCGAAGTTATGAAAAATTTCATTTGGCTGCTTCAATGAACTTCACAAAGAAATTCGATTTGTGACAAATGACTTCATCATGTAGCGGGTGCAATAACGGGAACAGCGATTGCGCCCCCTCCCTCATCATTAAACCCCTCAGATCGCTGATCGCACCTGAGGCTAGAATTTGGGCCTTTCAACATTGAGGTGTGCAGTAAAGGTCTGGGGAAGCATGATAAAAGGGGTGTTGTTTGCACCAGGAGCGAGTCACCAAGGGGCTCGGCCTTGATGGAGTTAAAGCCCTAGCCCAGGTGTCCATTAAAGTAGTTGGGGGACACCATATAGATAGTATAGCTGGTTGAGCTATTTTAGGGCGGGCTTTTGCTGGGAACAGGCAATCTGTTGGGTGGGTGCCTGTTCCCCATGCTCCAGTCCGGGACTTAGGGCATGCTCATGTCCAGGGATTCCATTTAATCTGGTTTCTGCAATTGGGTGTGTCTCACTCTGGAGAGTGTTCAGACAGAGGTCTGGTGAGGTTCTGTCAGCGTGGTCTCAGCTAGGTAAGGCTGAGGGGCCACGACGCTATGCAATAGCCTGAAGTTTGGGGGACCTAGCGATGCCTAGAGAATGAGGGTTGTACAGCGTCTGGAGGACTACTAAGCCACACTCCCCCAAAAGGTACTGGAATTGCCACAGCCTGGAGGCTGCTGTATTGAGGTTGGCTGAGGAAAGCCGCATATGATGTCCATGTGTGAAATGTGCTCTACGAGTGAGGTAGGGACGTATTTTGTTTAGGTAGCATCTAGACAGGCAGGAGTTTATTTGTATGTTTTTCTTTATGCCATAATAAATGCACAGTTTGGACATGAACATCCGTTGTCTAGTGAGATATCTGTGAGTGTGACCCCCTGAAAAGAGACGATCCCTTACACAGGGTAAAAAAATTAATATTCACTTTATCCATTTGCTCACGTAGAGGCAGTTGCGGCCATCATGCTGATGACATCACTGCGCCCCCCCAGTGCGTTGTTGTGGTGATGTCATACCTCATCAAGGTATTGCACGGTTTCAATCAAGATTGCGGCGATGACCTTTTTTGCACACAAATGGATGAGGTGTTTTTTTTTTGTTTTTTTTACTTTTATTGTAATTTCAGTAAAAATTGATTTGTTCCCACTAGTGTTGAGTGAAGCATCCAAAGTGGAATTCAATCTGAAGTTTATGAAAAATTGCATTTGCAATGAATCCGCATTTCCTCGTGCTTCATGGTATTGAATCGTTAAAATGGTAGCTACATATGTTACAAAGTGAAAGTAAGAAGCATGGGAATGTGAGATCACTCTTAATGCTGTGTAGATTGCCAATCCATAGCTAGCCAGACCCTGTGATTTCACAGCCCTTTAAAGCCTCATCCCGCTCTGCCATTACAGAGTGAGCTGAGCATAGGGAGAGACGTGACAAGTAGAGTTGAGCGGACACCTGGATGTTCGGGTTCGGCAGGTTCTGCCGAACTTGAAAAAAAAGTTCGGGTTCGGGACCCGAACTTGACCCCGAACCCGAACCCCATTGAAGTCAATGGGGACCCGAACTTTTGGGCACTAAAATGGCTCTAAAATAGTCCTGGAAAGGGCTAGAGGGCTGCAAAAGGCATCAAAATGTGCTTGAGAGCATGACAATTGTTATGCAAACAAATGTGGATAGGGAAATGACTTAAAATAACATAAAATACAGAAAAATTCAAAATAACAATCTGGATCTAGGAGTAGGAGGTTGAGGAGGCGGTGGATGGGTGGATTTGGTGGTGTAGGTTGACGTGGCGGTGTAGGTGGAAGCGGCGGTGAAGGAGGAATAGGTAGCCAACATTGAATTGTTATTTTTTATTTTTAAATTGGGGTATCCCCAAAATATTGGGACATATAACAAAATAAAACTAAGAATAAGTGCATTTGAGTACAAGAATGGATGGATGAGGCTGGTATAAATGTCTATTCTGCACAAGGTACGGACAAGTCCTGTGAGATCCATGCCTGGTTCATTTTAATAAATGTAAGCTTGTCCACATTGGCTGCGGCCTGTGATAATGCTCTCTGCCGTGCTAAACACACGTTCACACTATACACTGGCTGCAGGGCAGGTCAGCACCTCCAAGGCTGACAAAGCTTTTTCACATTTTGGCCATGCTAACCCTGCCTTCTCAGGTGCTGGCGGTACCCCAGCTGCGTTGGCGACCTCTTTCTCCTCCTCTGCCTTCGCCTTGTGCTTCCACTGTGCCCCCGCTGTCAGGTGGGCATGCCATCAGCAGCGTGCGCTTGTAGTCGCGCATCTTCCGATCAGTAACAGATGTTTTCACTAAACTTAGTTCCCTGTCAGCAATGCAGAGCAGGGGTTCATTCACGGCAAAAGGGGGTTCATGTCACCCAGCAATACAACAGAGGATTTTGAGAGATTTAGGCCCCTGTCAGCAATGCAGAGCAGGGGTTCATTCACGGTAAAAGGGGGTTCATGTCACCCAGCAATACAACTGAGGATTTTGAGAGATTTAGGCTCCTGTCACCCAGGCACAGCAGGGGTTCATTCACGGCAAATGGGAAATCATGTCACCCAGCAATAGAACAGAGGATTTTGAGAGATTTAGGCCCCAGTCACCCAGGCACAGCAGGGGTTCATTCACGGCAAAAGGGGGATCATGTCACCCAGCAATAGAACAAAGGATTTTGAGAGATTTAGGCCCCTGTCACAGCAGGGGTTCATTCACGGCAAAAGGGGGATCATGTCACCCAGCAATAGAACAAAGGATTTTGAGAGATTTAGGCCCCTGTCACCCAGGCACAGCAGGGGTTCATTCACGGCAAAAGGGGGTTCATGTCACCCAGCAATAGAACAGAGGATTTTGAGAGATTTAGGCCCCTGTCAGCAATGCAGAGCAGGAGTTCATTCACGGCAAAATTACAAATTATTAACCTGCAACTCAGAGAAGGAGGTGGATATGGAGTCGGAGGTTGAGGAGGCGGTGAATGTGGTGTTGTAGGTGGAGGCAGCAATGGAGGAGGAGGTAGCCAACAATGTTTTTTATTTTTTATTGCGGTAGGTAGCCCCCAAAATATTGGGACAAATAAAAAATATAAAAAAACAAAGAATCATTGCACTTGACTTGAGTACAAGAATGTATGTTTGATGGTGGTATAAATGTCTATTCTGCACAAGGTAGACAAGTCTTGTGGGATCCAAGCCTGGTTCATATTAATGAACGTGAGCTTGTCCACGTTGGCTTTGGACAGGCGGCTGCGTCTGTCTGTAATGACTCCTCCTGCCGTGCTAAATACACGTTCAGAGAGTACACTGGCTGCAGGGCAGGCCAGCACCTCCAAGGCATACAGGGCAAGCTCTGGCCATGTGGACAATTTGGAGACCCAGAAGTTGAATGGGGCAGAACCCTCAGTCAGTACGTGTAGTCGTGTGCACAGGTACTGCTCCACCATGTTGTTCAAATGCTGCCTCCTGCTAACACGCTCCATATCAGCAGTTGGGGCCGGTTGTTGCGGCGAGGTGACAAAGCTTTTCCACATGTCGGCCATGCTAACCCTGCCTTCTGAGGTGCTGGCGCTGACACAGCTGCGTTGGCGACCTCTTCCTCCTCCCCTGCCTTCGCCTTGTGCTGCCACTTGTCAGTCGGGAATGCTCTCAGGAGCGCGTCTACCAGCGTGCGCCTGTAGTTGCGCATCTTCCGATCACGCTCCAGTGAGGGAATTAAGGACGGCACATTGTCTTTGTAATGGGGATCCAGCAGGGTGGCCACCCAGTAGTCAGTACACGTTAAAATGTGGGCAACTCTGCAGTCATTGCGCAGGCACTGCAGCATGTAGTCGCTCATGTGTGCCAGGCTGCCCAGAGGTAAGGACAAGCTGTCCTCTGTGGGAGGCGTATCGTCTGCGTCCTCCGTATCCCCCCAGCCACGTACCAGTGATGGGCCTGAGCTGCATTGGATGCCACCCCGCTATGAACATGCTTCATCTACATCCTCCTCCTCCTCATCCTCATCCTCCTCCTAATCCTCCAGTAGTGGGCCCTGGCTGGACAAATTTGTACCTGGCCTCTGCTGTTGCAAAAATCTTCTTTCTGAGCCACTTCTAAAAGACTGGCCTGAAAGTGTTAGAGATGACCCCTCTTCCTCGTCCTGGGCCACATCCTCTTCCATCATCGTTTTAAGTGTTTTCTCAAGGAGACATAGAAGTGGTATTGTAACTCTGATAACTGCGTCATCGCCACTGGCCATGTTGGTGGAGTACTCGAAACAGCGCAACAGGGCACACAGGTCTCGCATGGTGGCCCAGTCATTGGTGGTGAAGTGGTGCTGTTCCGCAGTGCGACTCACCCGTGCGTCCTGCAGCTGAAACTCCACTATGGCCTGCTGCTGCTCGCACAGTCTCTCCAGCATGTGCAAGGTGGAGTACCACCTGGTAAGCACGTCGCATATGAGGCGGTGAGCGGGAAGGCCGAAGTTACGCTGTAGAGCAGACAGCCGAACCGCGGCAGGATGAGAACGCCGGAAGCGCGCACAGACGGCCCGCACTTTATGCAGCAGCTCTGACATGTCGGAGTAGTTGTGAATGAATTTCTGCACCACCAAATTCAGCACATGCGCCAGGAAAGGGATGTGCGTCAAACCGGCTAGTCCCAGAGCTGCAACGAGATTTCGCCCATTAATCACACACCACCAGGCCGGGCTTGAGGCTCACTGGCAGCAACCACTGGTCGGTCTGTTGTTCTATACCCCGCCACAACTCCTGCGCGGTGTGGGGCTTGTCCCCCAAACACATCCGTTTCAGAACGGCCTGCTGACATTTACCCCTGGCTGTGCTGAAGTTGGTGATGAAAGTCTGTCGCTGACCGGATGAGGAGGTGGTAGAAGAGGAGGAGGAAGCCGAGTAGGAAGAGGAGGCAAAGAATGATGCCCTGCGATCCTTGGCGACGGAAGGACGTGCGCCAAACAGCTGTCCGCCTGGGGCCCAGCCGCCACTACATTTACCCAGTGTGCAGTTAGGGAGATATAGCGTCCCTAGCCGTGCTTACTAGTCCACGTATCTGTGGTTAGGTGGACCTTGCCACAGATGGCGTTGCGCAGTGCACACTTGATTTTATCTGATACTTGGTTGTGCAGGGAGGGCACGGCTCTCCTGGAGAAGTAGTGGCGGCTGGGAACGACGTACTGTGGGACACCAAGCGACATGAGCTGTTTGAAGCTGTCCGTCTCCACCAGCCTGAATGAAAGCATTTCAAAGGCCAGTAGTTTAGAAATGCTGGCATTCAGGGCCAGGGATCGAGGGTGGCTAGGTGGGAATTTACGCTTTCTCTCAAAGGTTTGTGAGATGGAGAGCTGAATGCGTCCGTGTGACATGGTGGTGATGCTTGGTGATGGAGGTGGTGTTGTTGGTGGCACATCCTCTGTTTGCTGGGCGGCAGGTGCCAACATTCCTCCAGAGGCGGAGGAAGAGGCCGAGGCAGCAGCAGAAGAGGGATCAGGAGGGGCCTGAGAGCCCTTTCTTGGTTTTGAAGGTGCTTACTCCACTGCAGCCCGTGTCTCGCATGTAGATGCTTGGTCATGCAGGTTGTGCTAAGGTTCAGAACGTTAATGCCTCGCTTCAGGCTCTGATGGCACAGCTGTGCAAACCACTCGGGTCTTGTCGTCAGCACATTGTGTGAAGTAGTGCCATGCCAGGGAACTCCTTGAAGCTGCCGTTGGTGTGCTCGGTCCCTGGTGACGGTGGCCAGTAGCAGGCGAACTGCTTTGGCGACGGCTGCTCTGCTTTTGCACCCTGCTCCTGCTTTTGCTACGCTGTTGGCTCGGTCTCACCACTGCCTCTTCCTCTGAACTCTGAAAGCCAGTGGCATGACCTTCATTCCATGTGGGGTCTAGGACCTCATCGTCTTCCACCCAGTCTTCCTCCCTGACCTTCTTTTCAGCCTGCACACTGCAGAAAGACGCAGCAGTTGGCACCTGTGTTTCGTCATCATCAGAGACGTGCTCAGGTGGTATTCCCATGTCCTCATCAGGAAACATAAGTGGTTGTGCATTCTATATCTTCCACCCCTGGAAAAAAGGGCTAGGTGGATGCCCTTGGGAAACCCTGCCAGCAGAGTATTCAAGCAGCATAAGAGACTGCTGCATGACTTGAGGCTCAGACAGGTTCCCCGATATGCATGGGGGTGATGTGACAGACTGATGGGCATGGGTTTCAGGCGCCACCTGTGCACTTTCTGCAGAAGACTGGGTGGGAGATAATGTGAACATGCTGGATCCACTGTTGGCCACCCAATTGACTAGCACCTGTACTTGCTCAGGCCTTATAATCCTTAGAACGGCATTAGGCCCGACCAAATATCGCTGTAGATTCTGGCGGCTACTGGGACCTGAGGTAGTAGGTTCAGTAGGACGTGTAGCTGTGGCAGGACGGCCATGTCCTCTCCCTGCACCAGAGGCTCCACCAACACGACCATGACCACGTCCCTTATTAGATGTTTGCCTCATAGTTAGCATTCACAAAGCAAAGTAAAAAGTGGTTAAGTCTGTTAAACATAATTAACCGCCAATAAATCCCTGATGTAGGGTATTGCACTCAAATGATTAATTTTTTTACACTCTCTATATGACAGAGGTATTTGTGGCCTAAATTTCACAGTAACTTATGCACGTCTAATCCCAGATGTGCACTATATCAGAGGGTTTTTCCACCCTAGTAAGCACAAAGCCGTATTTCTGGCCTAAATGTGACACTCACTTATGCATGTCTAATCCCAGATGTGCAGTATATCAGAGGGTTTTTTCACCCCAGTAAGCACAAAGCCGTATTTCTGCCCTAAATGTGACACTCACTTATGCACGTCTAATCCTAGATGTGCACTATATGAAACAGATGTTTTTTTTTTCACCCCAGTAAGCAAAAAGCTGTATTTCTGGACTTGCAGACATGCAGATATCCTGTGCTGGTGCACTATCGTTGCATAAAATAGCTGCCAATTATGTATTGATATTGACAAACTGAAGTAAAAAAAGTTTGTTTTCAGCAGTAGTTGGCTCAGGGCAGGCTTAAACAAATTGTGCACTGCACCCACAAAACACATTTGCTGTAGATCGCTGAGTAAAAAAGCAGTTCTTCATAAGATTTCTCCCTGATCTCTCCCTCACAGCAGCTGCAGCCTCTACCTACACTAATCCAAGCAGAGTGACGGGCGGCGCTACGTGACTCTAGCTTAAATAGAGGCTGGGTCACATGCTGCAGTTGGCCAATCACAGCCATGCCAATAGTAGGCATGGCTGTGATGGCCTTTTGGGGCAAGTAGTATGACGCTTGTTGATTGGCTGCTGAGCAGCCTTTCAAAAAGCGCCAAGAAAGCACCGAACCCGAACTTTTACGTAAATGTTCGGGTCCGGGTGCCGAAAAACCTAAAGTTTGGTACGAACCCGAACTTTACAGTTCGGGTACGCTCAACCCTAGATAAGAACCATCTGGTGACCCTAGCAATCCTCTCTTTGGCCTGGCTCATCCATTTGAGAGGGGAGTGGTCAGTCACCAGACGGAACCTTCTCCCCAAAAGATAATAGCGGAGAGACTCGAGTGCCCACTTGATGGCCAGGCACTCTCTCTCCACTATACTGTACCTAGTTTCGGCTGGGGTGAGCTTCCGGCTGAGGAAGACAACTGGATGCTCCTCCCCGTCAATATCTTGAGACAGTACAGCACCGAGACCTACCTCTGAGGCATCGGTCTGCACTATAAACTCCCTTTTGAAGTCTGGCGTCACCAAAACCGGGGACCCACACAAGGCCGACTTCAAAGGGGAGAAAGCCTTTTCCGCCTGCTCATTCCAGTGGACCGTCACTGACTTGCGTCCCTTCAGAAGGCCTGTCAATGGTGCGGCGACTGTAGCAAAATTGGGGACAAACCTCATATAGTACCCCACCATACCCAGGAACGACTTTACTTGCCGAGTAGTGACAGGTCGGGGTCAATTCCTAATTGCCTCAATTTTGTTCACCTGACGTTTGATCTTTCCGTGCCCAATTACATACCCCAGGTACTTGGTCTCTTCTAACCCTATCGAGCACTTATTTGGGTTAGCGGTTAAGCCAGCCTCCCTAAGCGAGTCCACTACAGCCTGTACTTTAGGTAAGTGACTTTCCCAGTCAGTGCTATGAACAACGATATCGTCCAGGTACGCCGAAGCATATCGACGATGTGGACGGAGTACAATATCCATTAGCCTTTGAAACGTGGCGAGAGCGCCATGTAGACCAAAGGGTAATACCTTGTACTGATACAGCCCCTCTGGCGTGATGAAAGCCGTTTTTTCTATGGCAGCCTCTGTCAAGGGTACCTGCCAGTACCCTTTGGTGAGGTCCAACACAGAAAAATACCAGGCTTGGCCCAACTTTTGCCTGAGGCTCAGTGATAATGTCATGCTGGATTACGGACGTGCGTCCAGGTAGGTCACATCCATGTTCCGACTAATGAACTCATTAGCTTTTGAAACGTGGCAGGAGCGCCATGTAGACCAAAGGGTAATACCTTGTACTGATACAGCCCCTCTGGCGTGACGAAAGCAGTTTTTTCTATGGCAGCCTCTGTCAAGGGTACCTGCCAGTACCCTTTGGTGAGGTCCAGCACAGAAAAATACCGGGCTTGGCCCAACTTTTCAATAAGCTCATCCACTCGGGGCATGGGATACGCGTCAAACTTGGACACCTAATTTAGTTTGCGGAAGTCATTACAGAACCGCAATGACCCGTCTGGCTTGGGTATTAATACTATCAGACTGGCCCACTCACTTTTTGACTCCTTGATGACCCCCAGCTAGAGCATTAGCTGCACTTCCTCTGTGATGGCTTGTCGCCGAGCCTCGGGTACCTAGTACGGTTTTAACCGGACTTTCGCCTGAGGCTCAGTTATAATGTCATGCCGGATTACAGGCGTGCGTCCAGGTAGGTCTGAGAACACATCCGTGTTCCGACTAATGAACTCCCTGGCTTCCTGAGCCTGTTTAGAGGAGAGGCTGTCAGCAATTTTCACTGTGGCAGCTGCTTCCCCTGCTTCAGACCGAGGGGCCGAAACCGCTTCCCCTAGGTCGTCTGTACAGGATTCCCTTTCCTTCCATGGCTTGAGCAGATTCACATGGTTCACATGGTACACCTGCTGCGGCTTTCACCTCCCTGGCTGGTGTACTTTGTAATCTACCTCTCCAATTTTTTCAAGTACCTCGTAGGGGCCCTGCCACCTAGCTAGCAACTTACTGTCTACAGTCGGTACCAGAACCAACACCCGATCACCCGGGTTAAAGTTTCGGACCCGAGCCTGCCGATTATAGACCCTACTCTGGGCTAACGTCTGGTTAAACCTCTCTACCAGGCCATCCATTTGCTGATGATACACGGATGTCCGTAACTGTTTTATGTGGAGCAACTTACAGAGTTCCCTCATGACCTTGGACATAAATGGTCCCTTGGTCAGTTAGAACCTCCTTAGGCAGACCCACTCTAGAAAACATTTCCATTAACTCCTTAGCTATGAGTTTGACTGACGTATGATGCAGTGGCACCGCCTCCGGGTACCGCGTGGCATAGTCGAGGATGACCAGGATGTGCTGGTGCCCTCTAGCTGACTTCGGTACTGGGCCTATGAGATCCATAGCGATCCGCTCGAATGAAACCTCAATAATCGGGAGAGGGACTAGAGGACTACAGAAATGTGGCTGGGGGCAGGTTGGGCAAGATTTGCAATACTCTTCTACCTTTCTAAACGCACTGGGCCAGTAGAACCGCTGTAAAATCCGGTCCTGCGTTTTCTGCTGGCCCAGGTGTCCCCCAAGAACATGTTGGTGGGCTAACTCCAACACAAGCTTGGGCCCCACCAGCTGTTCAATATGCTCACGCCGTAGTTTATTTACCCGGTACAGCATCTCCTGTTGAACCACAAAACGGGGGAACATAGATTCGGCCCCCTGTTGTTTCGGATCATCCTCAACTACTACCACATTCTCCCAGGCTCGGGATAGAGTTGGATCCTGGTGTTGTGCTGTACCGAAAATATCCCCAGAGACATTGAGGTCTGCCAGCTCAGGACCCGGCGGCAAGTCCTCTACTTCTCCCACCATCACACTTAACGGGGTTGTCTCCCCCTCTTCCATCGAAGTGGCGTTCACCCCTACTGCTGGCCCTTCTGACTCAGGTTCTGGCCTCCCCCCTGAGCCAGGCCACTCTGCTAGGGTTACATCTGTCTCCCGGGTATCGGTAACTTTCTTATCCGGCCAGAGTGCCGGGAACTCGGGGAAGTCTCTCCCAATTATCAATTCATACAGTAGTTTTGTGGCGACGGCCACCTCATGCATTGACCTGCCGGCCACCATTGACAGAGAGACCAGGGCGGTGGGATACTCCTTTAAGTCCCCATGAATGCAATCCACGCCGACTCTTCGGCCAGTATACTCAGCCGGCCGCACCTAGGCAGCTCTTACCAGGGACACCAGGCTCCCTGAATCCAACAGTGCGACCACTAGAGTGTCCCCCACTTCCACCTGGCACAGGTGACTATTGTCTACAGTCTCTGAGGTACCTGTGGCACATAGCTTCCTGGCATGCAATGAGTGACGGTAGCCATAGTTGGTATCCATGGGTTCACCCCGATGGGGACAGTCAGCTCTTATATGTCCAGGTTCGTGACACCGCCAGCAGACCACCGGGGCTGGGTCTGCAGGGGGTATGTCCCAGGCAGGTTTGACTTGCACCAGCCGCCTGGTTTGGAGTGGATATTTCCGGGGTTTAACTAACACCCCCCCCCCCCCCCCCCGCCGGATCGGGGAGATCAAACAATACTTGCTGGGGACCAGACGCCAGGAACGGAGCAACGACAACTTTTCCCTCACGGCCACTTTTTCAAAGACCGCCAGATAGGTCTCCGCATCATCAGAGGGGGTCATCTTCGGAATCGCAACGCGGACAGCTTTCCGGGCATCGTGGACATTCTGGGATGCTACTGCCACCTGCAACGCCATTACATGTTGCAATAGCAGCTGGTTCATTTCTTGTTGCTGCTTGTTAGCCTCCCGCTGCTGCAAGTTAGCCTCCACGAGGGCCTTCACGACCGCCTTCATTTTGTCAGGGGACACAGGTTATAACCTTGCCGGCTTAATGTAGGACATGCACTTGTGCCGGGGAAAAACAAAAACTTTTCGGCCTTCAGGCCTGCCTCACTGCGTTTGCCTGCATCCGACACCAATTGTGGGGATTTGCTCTGGTAGACAGGCTAGCGGACACAGTACAGAGGCAATGACAACGTCTTTAACTTAAACAGTGCAGTGTTTTATTCACACAGACGTAAAGTGACAAAATAACAAGTTCAAGGAAAAACAGTCACCTTGAGCCTGGTGTTTGTTCACACCAGGCTCCAGCACATAAGTCCTTGAATGAAGCAGTAGTCCACGTACTTTTGTCCGCAAACAATGTAGCATACCTTAATCCCAGCCCAAACTCTCCGGCTCCAACACCGAGACTGACAGAGCTCCACTGTCAGATGGAGGATAATCCACCCAGCTGAACATGCTGGCTGGGTTTTTATATCCCAGCCCAAATCCCGGCCTGGAACCACCCACCCTGCTCTTTGGCTGCTCCCAATAAGAACCGGCCCGGATCGGCTTTACAGCCATACTAACAACTGAAGTGTCAGCATGCAATTTCAAAACTGACACTTCAGGGAAAAATCCGGTTCTTACCTCACGAGGCCAGGAACCTCGGTGACACGTATCTTCCGTCAATGACGGCTCCTTGTTCCTTCTTGCAACTGTCACAAATGCAGCAAAGACCCCAAATGTGTCTTGCACAAAATGGGTGTTTTTTTTAAAGACCAGAATATAACAGCGGTATTTAACGTTTGTATTGGATGTCAAAAATACATCAAAGGCCCCAAATGTAGTATCTAGGAACCAGAATATAACAGATGGATTTAATGCTTGTATTGGACTGTCACAAATGCAGTGCAGGGCGTAAATGTACTTTTTAGCAAAAAAATTATAATTTGTCCCCACAGAATCTAACAGATGGATTTACTTGGATTGTACTTTACAGAAAAAAAATTGAATATGTCACCACCTGGGTCCCTGAACTCACAGACCGATATTATTTTGCCTTTCCCTGGCACATATGCAGTGCAGGTGCACTTAAAAAATGGGTATATGTTGCCCACTGAACTAAAAGAACTGGGTTAAATTATTGTCCCTGGCATATATGCAGTGCTGGTGCACTGAACTTGCACAGAATGGCCGGCGACGCCCACCTAACTAACAGACGGATAAAACTTATTTTTCTATGTCACTGGGCTAAGGGCAGAGTAAAAAAATGTTGCACTGCACCCACAAAACAAAATCGCTGTAGTTCGCAGAGTTAACAACAACTTCTGATAACAAATAGATTCTTTCCTATTCTGTCCCTCACAGCAGCAGCATCCTATCCCTACACTAGTAAGAGCAGAGTGACGTGCAGCGCCACGTGACTCCAGATTATATAGAGGCTGGGTCACATGTTGCACTGGCCAATCACAGCCATGCCATTAGTAGGCATGGCTGTGGTGGCTTCTAAGAGCACACGAGTTAAACGCTTGTTGATTGGCTGCCCTGCAGCCTTTCAAAAAGCGCCATTAAAGGGCTTCTGTCACCCCACTAAAGCTACTTATAATCCCTATACTGCGATATATCAATATATAATGCTATTACTCATTTTGGTTCAGTAGTTAATTCAAAAAATTGACTTTTATAATATGCAAATTACCTGTCTATCAGCAAGTAGGGCGGCTACTTGCTGGTAGCAGCCGCATCCTCCTTTCATAAAGACGCCCCCTCCTCTTGTTGATTGACAGGGCCAGCGAACTCGCTAGTCCTCTGGCTGGCCCTGTCTGCATTCAAAATCTGGCGCCTACGCCGTACCTGTCTTCAGACGGCGCAGGCTCACTGAGAGGAGGACGCTCGCTCGGCCGATCCATCCTCAATGTGCCTGCGCCGATGACGTCACCGCTACACCCGGTGCAGGCGCACTGAGGAAGGAGCGGCCGAGCGAGCATCCTCCTCTCAGTGCGCCTGCGCCGACTGAAGACAGGTACGGCGCAGGCGCCAGATTTTGAATGCAGACAGGGCCAGCCAGAGGACTAGCGAATTCGCTGGCCCTGTCAATCAACAAGAGGAGGGGGCGTCTTTATGAAAGGAGGATGTGGCTGCTACCAGCAAGTAGCCGCCCTACTTGCTGGTAGACAGGTAATTTGCATATTATAAAAGTCCGTTTTTTTTATTAACTACTGAACCAAAATGAGTAATAGCATTATATATTGATATATCGCAGTATAGGGATTATAAGTAGCCAGAAGCCCTTTAACCACCTCAGCTCCCCTACCTTAAACACCCCTAATGACCAGGCCAGAAGCCCTTTAACCACCTCAGCTCCCCTACCTTAAACACCCTTAATGACCAGGCCACTTTTTACACTTCTGACCTACACTACTTTCACCGTTTATTGCTCGGTCATGCAACTTACCATCCAAATGAATTTTACCTCCTTTTCTTCTCACTAATAGAGCTTTCATTTGGTGGTATTTCATTGCTGCTGACATTTTAACTTTTTTTTGTTATTAATCGAAATTTAACGATTTTTTTGCAAAAAAATGACATTTTTCACTTTCAGTTGTAAAATTTTGCAAAAAAAACGACATCCATATATAAATTTTTCTCTAAATTTATTGTTCTACATGTCATTGATAAAAAAAAAATGTTTGGGTAAAAAAAAAAATGGTTTGGGTAAAAGTTATAGCGTTTACCAACTATGGTACAAAAATTTGAATTTCTGCTTTTTGAAGCAGCTCTGACTTTCTGAGCACCTGTCATGTTTCCTGAGGTTCTACAATGGCCAGACAGTACAAACACCCCACAAATGACCCCATTTCGGAAAGTAGACACCCTAAGGTATTCGTTGATGGGCATAGTGAGTTCATAGAACTTTTTATTTTTTGTCACAAGTTAGCGGAAAATTAGATTTTTTTTTTTTTCTTACAAAGTCTCATATTCCACTAACTTGTGACAAAAAATAGAAACTTCCATGAACTCACTATGCCCATCACGAAATACCTTGGGGTGTCTTCTTTCCAAAATGGGGTCACTTGTGGGGTAGTTATACTGCCCTGGCATTTTAGGGGCCCAAATGTGTGGTAAGTAGTTTGAAATCAAAATCTGTAAAAAATGGCCGGTGAAATCCGAAAGGTGCTCTTTGGAATGTAGGCCCCTTTGCCCACCTAGGCTGCAAAAAAGTGTCACACATCTGGTATTGCCGTACTCAGGAGAAGTTGGAGAATGTGTATTGGGGTGTCATTTTACATATACCCATGCTGGGTGAGAGAAATATCTTGGCAAAAGACAACTTTTCCCATTTTTTTTATACAAAGTTGGCATTTGATCAAGATATTTATCTCACCCAGCATGGGTATATGTAAAATGACACCCCAAAACACATTCCCCAACTTTTCCTGAGTACGGCAATACCAGATGTGTGACACTTTTTTGCAGCCTAGGTGGGCAAAGGGGCCCACATTCCAAAGAGCACTTTTTGGATTTCACCGGCCATTTTTTACAGATTTTGATTTCAAACTACTTTGCACGCATTAGGGCCCCTAGAATGCCAGGGCAGTATAACTGCAAGTGACCCCACAAGTGACCCCATTTTGGAAAGAAGACATCCCAAGGTATTTCGTGATGGGCATAGTGAGTTCATGGAAGTTTTTATTTTTTGTCACAAGTTAGTGGAATATGAGACTTTGTAAGAAAAAATAAATAAATCATCATTTTCCGCTAACTTGTGACAAAAAATCAAAAAATCTAGGAACTCGCCATGCCCCTCACGGAATACCTTGGGGTGTCTTCTTTCCAAAATGGGGTCACTTGTAGGGTAGTTATACTGCCCTGGCATTCTAGGGGCCCTAATGTGTGGTAAGTAGGTAAATGGCCTGTGAAATCCTAAAGGTGCTCTTTGGAATGTGGGCCCCTTTGCCCACCTAGGCTGCAAAAAAGTGTCACACATGTGGTATTTCCGTACTCAGGAGAAGTTGGGGAATGTGTTTTGGGGTGTCATTTTACATATACCCATGCTGGGTGAGAGAAATATCTTGGCAAAAGACAACTTTTCCAATTTTTTATATACAAAGTTGGCATTTGACCGAGATATTTCTCTCACCCAGCATGGGTATATGTAAAATGACACCCCAAAACACATTCCCCAACTTCTCCTGAGTACGGCAATACCACATCTGTGACACTTTTTTGCAGCCTAGATGCGCAAAGGGGCCCACATTCCTTTTAGGAGGGCATTTTTAGACATTTGGATCCCAGACTTCTTCGCACGCTTTAGGGCCCCTAAAATGCCTGTGCAGTATAAATACCCTACATGTGACCCCATTTTGGAAAGAAGACACCCCAAGGTATTCAATGAGGGGCATGGCGAGTTCATAGAATTTTTTATTTTATTTGCCACAAGTTAGCGGAAATTGATATATATTTTTTTCTCACAAAGTCTCCATTTCCGCTAACTTGGGACAAAAATTTCAATCTTTCATGGACTCAATATGCCCCTCAGTGAATACCTTGGGGTGTCTTCTTTCCAAAATGGGGTCATTTGTGGGGTGTTTGTACTGCCCTGGCATTTGAGGGTCTCCGCAATCATTACATGTATGGCCAGCATTAGGAGTTTCTGCTATTCTCCTTATATTAAGCATACGGGTAATGAGATATTTTTTTTCTGTTCAGCCTCTGGGCTGAAAGAAAAAATGAACGGCACAGATTTCTTCATTCGCATCGATCAATGTAGATGAAAAAATCTCTGCCAAAAAAAAAAAAGGAGGGGAAAGGCGTCTGCCAGGACATAGGAGCTCCGCCCAACATCCATACCCACTTACGCCGTATGCCCTGGCAAACCAGATTTCTCCATTCACATCAATCGATGTGAATGAATAAATCATTGCCGGGATTTTTTATTTATTTTTTATATACAAAGTGTTTGCCAAAGTATATGAACACCGCCGCCTCCTAAGATCATATGCCTCGGCAAACGTATCTTTTACTGCAGAGGAGAAATCTCGTCTTGCAGCGCCGCATACACAGACTTTTGTGTAATCTGACAGCAGCGCAATGCTTCTGTCAGAATGCACATCAGTGCTGCAGCTAGTCGATCGGTTGGTCCACCTGGAAGGTAAAAAAAACAAAACAAAAAAGAAAAAACCAGGCCGCAACGCAATAAATTTATTAACTTTCAATAACTTTTGAACAGAACATATAAACTTTATTGAACTGAACGTTAACTTTTTTTGCTTACCAGTGTTTCTTTTAACCTTTTTATAGGACAAACCTCTCCTTCCCCATGGGACAATGTGTAAAGCGCAAATCGCCCAAAGATGTGGCGAAGTACATTATGCACTTTATCCCAGGTGAAAGGAGAGGTTTGCAGCAGCTGTGAGTAAAAGGGCCCTAATAGCCCTGTGTGCCTGTCCTGTGAGATGCAATCCCTATGCTAAGTGTACCTGTGTGTGGTACTTCCGGAAACACTCCCCTAAGCATAGGGCAGGGGGTCAGGGCAGTCAGGACAGAAATAGCGGGTGTCATGCCTTATTCCACTCCTGCTACAGACACAAATTTTTTTTCGGGGTGATGGTTGGGTTGAGGTACCAGCAACGACATTGGGGAAATGTCGCTCGTGTAGACGGCTCACTACACTGGTGGTTGGGGCCACGGAACCTCCTGGATACAGGAGGTTCTCGATGATCTCTTCCTGAAATTTGAGGAAGGATCGTGTTCTCCCAGCCTTACTGTAGAGAACAAAACTATTATAGGCAGCCAATTGAATTAAATATACAGACACCTTCTTATACCAGCGTCTGGTGCGTCGGGAAACTAAATAGGGAGCCAACATCTGGTCATTGAAGTCCACCCCTCCCATGAGCGCATTATAGTCGTGGACTGAGAGGGGCTTTTCAATGACACGGGTTGCCCGTTCAATTTGTATTGTCGTGTCTGCGTGAATGGAGGAGAGCATGTAAACGTCACGCTTGTCTCTCCATTTCACCGCGAGCAGTTCTTCGTTACACAAGGCAGCCCTCTCCCCCCTTGCAAGACGGTGGTAATGAGCCGTTGGGGGAAGCCCCGGCGACTAGGTCGCACGGTGCCACAGCAGCCAATCTGTTCTAGGAACAAATGCCTGAAGAGGGGCACACTTGTGTTAAAATTGTCTACATAAAGATGGTACCCCTTGCCAAATAAGGGTGACACCAAGTCCCAGACTGTCTTCCCACTGCTCCCCAGGTAGTCAGGGCAACCGACCGGCTCCAGGGTCTGATCTTTTCCCTCATAGATCCGAAATTTGTGGGTATAGCCTGTGGCCCTTTCACAGAGCTTATTCAATTTGACCCCATACCGGGCGCGCTTGCTTGGGATGTATTGTTTGAAGCCAAGGCGCCCGGTAAAATGTATAAGGGACTCGTCTATGCAGATGTTTTGCTCAGGGGTATACAAATCTGCAAATTTCTGGTTGAAGTGGTCTATGAGGGGCCAAATTTTGTGGAGCCGGTCAAAAGCTGGGTGGCCTCTGGGACGAGAGGTGCTGTTGTCGCTAAAGTGCAGGAAACGCAGGATGGTCTCAAAACGTGTCCTGGACATAGCAGCAGAGAACATGGGAATGTGATGAATTGGGTTCGTGGACCAATATGACCGCAATTCATGCTTTTTGGTTAGACCCATGTTCAGGAGAAGGCCCAGAAAAATTTTAATTTCGGAAACTTGGACTGGTTTCCACCGGAAAGGCTGGGCATAAAAGCTTCCCGGGTTGGCGGATATAAATTGAGTGGCATACCGATTTGTTTCTGCCACGACAAAGTCCAAGAGCTCCGCAGTCAAGAACAGCTCAAAAAATCCCAGGGCCGAACCGATCTGAGCTGTCTCAACCCGAACTCCAGACTGGTCTGTGAAAGGGGGAACTACAGGTGCGGCTGAAGTTGGGGACTGCCAATCAGGGTTTGCCAGCACCTCAGGGACTCTAGGGGCTCTACGGGCCTGTCTTTGCGGTGGCTGCGACGGGGTAACTATTGCACGTGCCACCGTACCAGCTTCAACTGCCCTTCTGGTGCTCGCCACTTCACCATGTTGTACGGCAGTGCTGGTACTAGGTCCAGGATGGGCTGCGCTGCTGGTGTATGCCTCACCACGTAATCCGACAGCGCCAGCCCCACTCTGCTGCCCTTGAAACGGATCCTGCACAACCTGTGGTCTAGTGACACGGGGCCGGGTACGCCTGGTGCTATCAGGGACCTTAACCTCCTCGTCCGAACTTTGGGTCAGACTGACACTGCTTTCTACAGGTTCATATTCTGACCCGCTGGATTCGTCAGATGAGAGTTCCCATTCCTCATCCGACTGGGTCAGAATCCTGTAGGCCTCTTCAGAAGAATAATCCCTGTTTGACATTTGGACTACTAAATTTAGGGGTATTCCCTGAGACTACCCAAGAAAAAAAGCAAGCCTGTCTTACAAATGGGAGGCTAGCGAAGTACCGGAGGCCGCTGCGATTGCTAAAAAATATCAAAACTGATTTTTTTTTATCGCCGCAGTGCTTGTGCAGTGATAAAAAAAAAATTATTTTTTTGTCACTGCGGTGGGGCGGGCGTGGGTGAACGCACGTGTGGGCCTGATCGGGCAAACACTGCGTTTTGGGTGGAGGGCGAGCTAAGGTGACACTAATACAATTATAGATCTGACTGTGATCAGTTTTGATCACTTACAGATACTATAAAAGTACAAATGCTGATTAGCCATACGCTAATCAGCGAATAAGTGACTGCGGTGCGGTGGGCTGGGCGCTAACTGACGCTAACTACCTAACCAAGGGACCTAAACTATCCTAAAACTATCAGTCAATACCAGTGAAAAAAAAAAAGTGACAGTTTACACTGATCACTTTTTTCCCTTTCACTAGGTGATTGATAGGGGGCAATCAAGGGGTTAATTTGGATGATGGGGGTGATGGAGGGTGATCTGGGGCTAAGTGTGGTGTTTGGTGGGTACTCACAGTGATGTCTGCTCCTCTGCTGGAACCAATCGACGAAAAGGACCAGCAGAGGAGCAGAGAAGCCATTTAACACCTTATATTTATAAATATAAGGTGTTAAATGGCTTCTGATTCGATTTTTAAAAAAATCAGCAACCTGCCAGCAACGATCATTGGCTGGCAGGTTGCTGACGAAATACTCCTCGAACTTTTGCTGGCCCGCGATGCGCATGCACGGGCCGGCTCTGACCGAAATCTCGCGTCTCGCGAGAGGACGCGTATATGCGTCCAGGAAGAATCAATCGACCGCCTCCAGGAGGCGTCGCTGCGTTAATCGCCGAACACCGAACTTGAACCCAAACTTTTAATGAAAAGTTCGGGTTCGGGTCTGGGGTCCAAAAATCCTAAAATTCGGTATGAACCCGAACTTTACAGTTCGGGTTCGCTCAACCCTATGGCTGAGGTAACGCAGCAAAACCGCAAACAAATGCTGCACTACCTAAATGAACTATATAGAAAGTATATTATTGGTATATAAAACCCCTGCTTTGATCACTTTTTTGGGGGGGGCAACTGGTATATCACCCCAGTAGAAATTATTTCTTCTAACAGCGTTTGTCACTCTATGTAGCTGCGGTAATGCAGCAAAACCGCACACAACTGTTGCACTACCAAATGCACTATATAAAAAGTATATTATTGGTATATAACACCCCTGCTTCAATCACTTTTTTGGGGGGGCAACTGGTATATCACACCAGTAGAAATTATTTGTTCCAATAGCGTTTGTCACTCTATGTAGCTGCGGTAACGCAGCAGAACCGCACACAACTGTTGCACAATACAAATGCACTATAATATACTTGACTTAAAGGATGGAAGATACCCAGGCAATAAACCACCCATCTACCTTACCGCCCCTTCCTGTTCCCCAATTAACACACAGAGACATCTTCTTGGGAAAAGAGCCTTCTCGGCCAATTTATTCAACAACATTAATTATCACTTCACAGAAAATACGTAATAACACGCATAACATATCAATTACCATAACAATTATCATAACATCTGAACCATTGAATAGGATCCTAGAAGGCAACAGGTAAGCTGTGTTCTCCACCATTCACCTCCACATGTAATATCGCCTTACCCTCGGCCGCGGTCACCGACCCGAGAGCACCGAATACTCCAACTGTAATTAGTCTCCCCTGTAGGCCCATCTGCCCACAGGAGCCCCATGCACAAGCTTACCGAACCTCCTGAGATGCACACTCCACCTTGGCATGCACCTCTTAAACCTATCATTGCCTTCCAGGACCCTCCATTACCACGCCACAACAAACCCTTTAAACCCCCTGCCGATATACCTGGCGGGCGGGGGCGGGAAAAACCTTCCTGCTTCTTCACAAGCTCCTGACTGATAAACTCCGCCCCCCATTCCCTTCATATACTGCCCGGGAAAATAGCTGACCGAGACCCCTCCCCACGACCTAACCTTAACCCTCAGCTGCTTGGACTTCCCCCCAAGTCAAAGAGCACTACGCCCAGGCTGCGCCCAGCTCCGTTGCTCCCATTCTATGTTAGTATATTACACCCCTCAGTAAGTCACACCTATCAATAGCATACCTATACCAGTCCTTAAAAGGACTTTTGTGGCCCTACTAGCTAGCGTTTGGTGTCCCTAACAGTCTGTCCCTGCTCCACACAGCAACCTGGCAAAAGACTGAATATAAAATGGCGGCCAGATAGGGTTTATTTATAAGGTAGGGGGTATGTCCATGTGCTGAAACGTCTCAATTGGCTGTCCTGTAACCACCTGATGGATCTGTCATGGGTCAAAGTTCTTCACAATGTAAAAGAATTTGGTGCCGGCGGACAACGCCATATGTTCGTCCATTCGGCGAACCGCAAACTAGCAAAAAATACGGATCGCAAAATGGATACGGTCGTGTGCATAAGGGTTTAGATAAACAGCTCAGCAGGCAGGATCATTCAAAATAGGCTTAGATACACCACTCAGCAGGCTGTGTCATACAAAATGGGATTAGATAAACAGCTCAGCAGGCAGTATCATACAAAATGGGATTAGATACACATTCTAGCACACTGTATCATAGAAGATGGGATTAGATACACACTTCAGCAGGCATTATCACACACACAATAAGATGTGTATCAGGCACACATAAAGGATAGGATTAGATACAAATGTGATTGGATACGCTTGCTGATTCCAGCTGTTTATCACACTCTGGAGTTAGTGAGGGAAGAGCCTGTGGACTGTCAGTTGTTTGTGCTTTTTCATAAGTGTAAACAGTTATATCTACTTATTCTAATTATAATGGGTATTCATTGCCTTTAAGAGCAATGTTGATTTATATTCACTGTTTTGTATGGATTTTCATTTAGGCCGAAGTAAGTCCAGGGGAAGATTACTGCGCCATTCAAAAAGCTAGTGTTATTGTAACAATATATTATACATTTAGACAGTTAGAAGATACACGACACCTGCAGATTTAGAGGCTTCATTGTATTTCTTATCTGAACATGAATTCCACAGTGTGAGAATTGTCTAGATGTTCCTCAAAATATACATTCATGTATCAAAGTTTGTCCCTCGGCTCTGAGACAAGGCCTCCAGATGTCAGAGGTGTGTAGTATTGAAAATATAAGGCATGTATGAGTTAACCCTTAATGGTATGATGCTTATTGCTTAAACAACAGTGCCACCTAGATATGAGCAGTTAATACTACACCAGTAGCAAAAGTGCATTCTGGGTAGTATTATGACATCACGCTCCTTATCAATGCACACGCCCATCCAACAATGATTGGAAAGTTCCAAACTAGGAGGGTGTGTTCATCTGATAAGTTTTGGGTTAAGAAACCAGATACCAAAAAGAAAAAAAAAAGAGGACAGAAAGAAAAAAGCAAAGAAAGAAAGAAAGAAAGAAAGAAAGGAAGATCTCTGGAGAAAGATTTGGATTATCAGAAAAACTCTGGAGAGCTGACTGCCCCAAGACTCTGCACATCACTTGACCCTTGGGTAATGTATATTTTTGTTTTATGTAGTATTGATCTAAATTAATTGGCTTGATACTTAGCCAGATACCTGCTCATTTGCGGACGTGTAACGTTAGTTGCTACATCAATGTTTTCGCTTGATTTCAGTTACGATGCATATAACTGAATAAAGGGGATAATATTGGAGAAACTTTCTATTGGGAATCTTTATATTCACTAGTTTGATATCAAGCCAACAATTTATAAGTTTTGTTGCAATACTACCCCATATCTGAGATTGGTCATCATTTTGGGCAGAGCAAGGGCTTGTATCTGTCATTTTCTTGATTGAGTTTTTGCACATAATCCATTGATTGTATATCTCTCACAATTTTAAAACCGTATTGTATAATATTCTTGTGTTGGTTGAGTAGTGTTTTGTTGGCACCATATAGTGGTGAATTCTGGGTACTGCATATAATTGTATATTATTGAAATTTACGTTGATTAATTTTTTATTGTATTTTAAACTATTGTATAATAGACCATTTATATTTTTGCATAGACGCTTGTACCGTGTTTTGCTGATTGCACAAAATAATCAGGTTCTCGATTGAACTCTATTTGAGATGTTTATGTCCATCTCGCGGATCAATATCATTTGTATCATTTTTCTTTTGATCCGTTAACTTTTTTTTAAATAATTATATAAAGCATTTGCTTTATATACCCGACACAGTGATGGGATTAGATACACCGCTCAGCAGGCTGTATCACACAGGATAGGATTAGATACAGATGTGATTGGATACGCTTGCTGATTCAAGCTGTTTATCACACTCTGGAGATGGTGAGGGAAGAGCCTGTGGACGTTCAGTGATGAGATTAGATACACAGCTCAGCAGGCTGTATCACACAGGATAGGATTAGATACACATGGATAGGATTAGATACACATGTGAGGGAAGAGCCTGTGGACGGTCAGTGATGGTATTTAGACACTGGGTGAGAAGTAGATTCATGTCTGGGTGTAGAAAGATAGACACATAAGTTGTAGTGGGTGTGGCTGCTGCAGAGAGAGCAGAGTGGGGGGCATGGCCAGCCTGTGACTCATCTCTGTGTAGTGCAGCCAGGCTTGTTTATCAATAAAGTTATGTATTCAACAAAACAAAAAAGGGAGAAAGTAAACAGATCTGCCAGGATAATGTGATGTCTTCTAGGGGGGAAGGAAAGCTCACACATGAAAAACAGGTATTGGGGGCATATGTATGCATGGTGAGGGGTGTTAGGAGCACATAAAAAAAATGTATTTTGGGACCGGATAACCTCTTTAAGTATTTTCATTTTTATAAATTGCTGGAGAACCCCTTTATCATTCTAGAACGTTAATCCCCAGCTGCATAATGGAATGCTGATGGTTTAATGACCCCTAGGCTAATGACAAATTCCCTTTAAAGGGTTCATCTGGTTTCTTGAGGAAACTGGACAACTCATGGGATTTGCCTGAAATAATTACCTTCTGCTACTCATCTCCAAGGTCTATTTAACCAGCTGAAGCAATAACGTCATGCTGACGACACACGACTGCTGCAGCCAATTACCTGCTTTAGAGGTGCACCTGGCTGATAGTCCTAATGGTCCTAACTAGGCTTGAGCGAATCGAGCTTTGTATTCATATCTGCGTATTTAAAAGCAATTTAAAATACCAGCCAGTACCAAAGCCTACTTCAGATTCCTATTTTGAATTGTTTTTAAATATGCAGATATGAATACTGTAGTAATTCACGGAAGTCTTGTGTGGCTTCGGGCAAGACGAAGTTTGGCTCCATGGAGCCAATACATTTTAATGCTTTACGGAAACAGCATTAACACCAAAGTTTTTGAACAAATCGACTTCTGATCTATGTTCCGAAGCTCGATTTGCTCAAGTCTAGTCCTAACCTTGTAGCCATTAAAAAAAAAAAAAAAAAAGGCTCTCTGCCTCTGCCCCCTGTGCTTCAGGAAGTGATTGGTCCTATGACTACTGCAACAATCACTGCCCTTATCCATTACATTTGTTTATAGGTCAGGTAGGTCGACAGTGAAACTATAGCTTCTATTATAATCCATTCACTTCTATGGGAGTTCTGAGAACAAAAGAAAATATGTATGCTGGGAGTTGTAGATTCACAAAAACTGTAGTGGAAGAAATTGAATTGAAATAAAAATTAGCAGTGAAAAAACCCACACAAAGCAATTTATAGTTCATATATTCCATATTAATCCTTTTTAGGTAACATAAGGGTCAATTTATCAAAATGGGTGAAAAGGAAAACTAACTTAGCAAATAATCATACATAGCCCATTGCAAATAATCAGATTCCACCTTTCATTTTCCAAAGCTCTGAAAAATGAGAGTTGCAATCTGATTGGTTGCTATTAGAGATGAGATAATTTTTCAAAAATTTGATTCGGCTGGTTCGCAGAAATTTCAGCAAAAAATTTGGTTCAATCCAAATTTTATTTGCGGCGAATAGAGTTAAAAATGGCTATTTCCTGGCAGCAGAGAGCCTTTATAGTGGTGTAGAACACTGCGCCTTGCAGTAACACGCATAGGGAGTCTGCTTTGGTAGTGGAATAATACTGTGAGTCAGTATGACATGCAGATGACAGGTCGTCGCTCTTAGAATCACTGCACACTTCACTTATTTGGGCAGTCAGAGCCAAAGCTGACCAAATAACTCAAGTATGAACTCAGCCTTACAGGTCAATGTTAGAGTCAAGAAGAAACGCACTCCTTTTACACCGTCGTCAGCTGATTCCACATAGATGTCTACAGAACTGTGAGATTGTGGAACAGCTCAACCTGTATAATGCTGGTGCATAGTTTAAACTTTAGGATTGTCATTTTGCATTTCGGCCACAGGAGGCCGCTGGTTCTGTGTTACAGCTAAGTTACTGCTGGATTTAAATATGCAAAGGAGAGGATGACTCATGCTGCTGCTGCTAGAAGAAGAACCAGGAAGTGAGAGAGAGAGCTGACATGGTGGAAGGTCTGGCTGTGTGAGACTGAATCCGGTTCCATCCTGGTGTCCGAGTGTCCTGGAGTGATCGGGGACTCAGTGGAGGGGGACTAGTCATTGTCCCTCACCTAGATCCTGCTCTTTGGAACAGGGATTGTTTAAAGAGGACTGTTTACAATGTTTTCAACAGAAGTTTAACTACCAAGCAAGGCCGCATGAGTACTAAGGGCCTGGTGATCATCTCGGTTAAAAGACATCCTCTGACACAGAATGGCCGAAGGTCAGTAAATCCATTTACTCATCACATCGTATTAGTGGCGCCTGAAGCATCAGAGAATAAGTCTAGACCTGCAATTAGTTATTTAGTTAGATAGAACTTGCATGTTGGCAGGCTTTACAGAAATGTATTGCGGCACAGTATTGACTTAAAGGCTCTGCTGTGTGTGACATCGGCTAGGTTTGTCCTCTCTATTGCGGCACAGTATTGACTTGCAGGCTCTGCTGTGCACACCACCGCGATAGGTCTGTCCAACTGGACAGGGACAGTGACTGTGGGCCCAGGGTATAAGATATTCGGAGCACCTTCATATTGTGTTTATATTACTGTTTTAGTAAAGCTTCAGTTTTTTTGCACAAAGCTGTGTGTTGTCGCTTTCCTCGTCTGTGATTTCACTGTATCCTGGGGAACCCTCCCCGCTTAACAGTCTTACAGAACCTGTTCTACTAAACACTTATACAAATAGAGCCCCCTGACAGAGTGGAGAGGGTGTCAGCAGTACGTTTTTGTTGACGTCACTGATTATTTTGCCCTTCCTCTGATCTGTCAGAACAATAAATCACAAAAAACGGATGCTGTCTGTGGAGCATCTGCCGTCACTCGGTTAGCATTCGGTCAGTCCATCAGTATTGCTAATGCCAAAAAAACAAGAGTGGATCCAAAACAGAGATGACACGTGAATGGAATAAATGATGATGTCAGCCAGGCCGAAAGGCAAAATAGTGGCCCAGTCATGAAGTGGGGAGGGTGGGAACAGCATGAGAAGTCCACAGAGTGGCCCTATGACACAGTGATGAGGTGGAAGCAGCATGAGGAGGCCACAGAGTGGCAAAATGACAGAGTGTGGAGGTTGCGGCAGCAGCATGAGAAGGAGGCCACAGAGTGGTACAATGAGAGTGTGTAGGTGGTGGCAGCATGAGGAGACCACAGAGTGGCAAGGTGACATAGTGTGGAGGTGGCAGCAGTATGAGGAGACCACGGAGTGGCAAGGTGACATAGTGTGGAGGTGGCAGCAGCATAAGGAGACTACAGAGTGACACGGTAAATGATGACAGAGTGTGAAGGTGGCAGCAGCATCAGGTGGCCACATAGTGTGAAGATGGCACATTGACAGTGTGGAGGTGGTGGTGGTATTAGGAGACCACAGAGTGGCAAGGTGACATAGTGTGGAGGAAGCAGCACCATGAAGAGACCACAGAGTGACAAAGTGACAGAGTGTGGAGGTGGCAGCAGCATCCGGAGACCACAGAGTGGCAAGGTGACTGAGTGTGGAGGTGGCAACAGAATTAGGAGACCACAGAGTGATCCTGTGACAGAGTGGGGAGGTGGGTGGCAATAACAGTACCTGCTGACAATGGTGGGTGTAAGAAGGAGCACTTGGCATCAGATATTTGGCATCAGGCGGGTGGCAGCATCAGAATAGTCGCTGACGCAGGTAGCCAGAAGAAACCGGTCTCTTTTGTCAAAGTGTTGGTGTGGCACCATGGATGATCCAGTCTGATGCATCAAGCATTGGGGGGTTGAAATCCTGGCTGATCCATGCCTGATTCATCTTGACAAAGATCAGTCTCTCCACATTTTGGGTGGACAGTCGAGTTCTTCTTGGGGTAACTATGGTCCCCGCCACACTAAACACCCGCTCTGATGCTACACTACTGGCCGGGCAGGTGTCACGGACCAGAGTGGGGGAAACCCTCATCCGTGCGATGTTAAGGATAAGGAAGCTGCTAGGCCTGGACAACGGAATTAAGGAGCAGGTAACCTCCTAAAGCGTCCCTAACTCTGACCCTGACTCCTAACTGTATGAGCCAACCCAGATGGTAGGAGGGCTCATACTCAGGAACCTCGAGTCCCTACTAGCCCTCAAGAGATCCCTGGACTAGGAGCAGGGTAAGACGACCTGTTCCTCCTAGACACGGAGGAACAGGAGTCTCCCTGGCCAAGCTGCAAAGAAAGGGGAACATCAACAGCATATGGATATGGCAGGCAAGTGAAACCACTTCCACACCTACCTGCCACAGACACACTGACTGGAACCCATGCTTAATAGCTGTTATCCACACAAAACACAAAAGGACACAGCACACAACATAACTCACACAGGAAACCAGATCCATAACTGCAAAAATGTAAAACACCACACAAACATAAGCATAACATCAATACATTAGTTTTATGACCACAAGGGTGGCCCTCACTGGATAGATGGCATCAGGATACCAGGAGGATGACTCCAGCATAACATGCCTGGAGTACCCCTCAGGTACAGGCTTCCAGCAGAGGCTAAATAGCCCAAGTAGCCACACCCACACAGACATACTAGGAGAGGAATTAACCCTTCCAACACCAAAGAAGGTAAGTGTCACTTAAAGGGGAAATGCACACATAACTAAAATCCTGTGCACACCGAACATACAAAGTGCACACCTACAAAGACAGGTTGCCAGGTGCAACCGCATGCACTTGACAGCAAGCTGCCTAGCAACCAGCTCAGGCTGCTATACTGCCAAATAACATCATGTTGCCAGCGGCAACCACACGTGAGGCATCATACTAACAGCCCTCACCTGTGATTGACCACAAGACCAGACCGCGGGCAACTACATGCGGCTCAAGGAGTCAGCAGGACAGCTTTTCCAGGGCAATCTCTGCCAGTTGCGGCCACAAATCCAGTTTGGCTGCCCAGAAGTCCTGCGGATCTTCAATGAGGGGTGGCGGGGTAATGTCCAAGTATGCCACCACCTACTGGTTCAGGTCCTGCTCGATGTCTAGCTGCTGATGAGTAGAGATGGCCCGAACTATCCGACGGCGAACAGTTCCCGGCGAACATAGCTTGTTCGCGTTCGCCTCTGCCGGGCGAACACATGCGATGTTCGGTCCGCCCCCTATACATCATCATTGAGCAAACTTTGACCCTGTACCTCACAGTCAGCAGACACATTCCAGCCAATCAGCAGCATACCCTCCCTCCCAGACCCTCCCACCTCCTGCACAGCATCCATTTTAGATTCATTCTGAAGCTGCAGTCTTAGTGAGAGGAGGGAGACTGTAACTGCTGCTGATTTAATTGGGAAATCGATAGCTAGGCTAGTGAATTCAGTGTCCACTCCAGTCCTGAAAGACTCATCTGATCTCTGCTGTAAGGACAGCGTCCTGACAGCACCCCAAAAAGCCCTTTTTAGGGCTGCAACATTAGTCTGCTTTTTTTTTTTTCCTTTATATACATATTGCAGTTGCCTGGCCTGCCTGTGTGTGAGGAGCTGCAGGCCCACAGACTGTAGTGTGCCCACTGCCAGTGCTCACCCCTGTCATTCCGTGTGGCACAGGACTTTGCTTAAAAAAAGGCACTTAATTTTTACACTTTAATCTAAGGTTAGTTGCCTGCCAGTGTGTGTCAGGCTGACTTCCACTGACTGTAGTGTGCCCACTGCCAGTGCCCACCACTCATACCGGCTGGCACAGGACTTTGCATAAAAAAGGCATTTAATTTTTACACTTTAGTGTAATTTCAGCTGCTTGCCTGCTGCTAGTGTGTGTCAGGCCGACTTCAACTGACTGTAGTGTGCCCACTGCCAGTGCCCACCCCTGTCATCCCGTGTGGCACAGGACTTTGCTTAAAAAAAAGGCACTTCATTTTTACACTTTAATCTAAGGTTAGTTGCCTGCCAGTGTGTGTCAGGCCGACTTCAACTGACTGTAGTGTGCCCACTGCCAGTGCCCACCCCTGTCATCCCGAGTGGCACAGGACTTTGCTTAAAAAATAGGCACTTAATTTTTACACTTTAATCTAAGGTTAGTTGCCTGCCAGTGTGTGTCAGGCTGACTTCCACTGACTGTAGTGTGCCCACTGCCAGTGCCCACCACTCATACCGGCTGGCACAGGACTTTGCTTAAAAAAGGCATTTAATTTTTACACTTTAATGTAATTTCAGCTGCTTGCCTGCTGCTAGTGTGTGTCAGGCCGACTTCAACTGACTGTAGTGTGCCCACTGCCAGTGCCCACCCCTGTCATACCGAGTGGCACAGGACTTTGCTTAAAAAATAGGCACTTAATTTTTACACTTTAATCTAAGGTTAGTTGCCTGCCAGTGTGTGTCAGGCTGACTTCCACTGACTGTAGTGTGCCCACTGCCAGTGCCCACCACTCATACCGGCTGGCACAGGACTTTGCTTAAAAAAGGCATTTAATTTTTACACTTTAATGTAATTTCAGCTGCTTGCCTGCTGCTAGTGTGTGTCAGGCCGACTTCAACTGACTGTAGTGTGCCCACTGCCAGTGCCCACCCCTGTCATACCGAGTGGCACAGGACTTTGCTTAAAAAATAGGCACTTAATTTTTACACTTTAATCTAAGGTTAGTTGCCTGCCAGTGTGTGTCAGGCTGACTTCCACTGACTGTAGTGTGCCCACTGCCAGTGCCCACCACTCATACCGGCTGGCACAGGACTTTGCATAAAAAAGGCATTTAATTTTTACACTTTAGTGTAATTTCAGCTGCTTGCCTGCTGCTAGTGTGTGTCAGGCCGACTTCAACTGACTGTAGTGTGCCCACTGCCAGTGCCAACCACTGATACCGGGTGGCACAGTAGCTTGCCGATAAATAAGGCATTTAATTTTTAGACAGTAGTCTAAATTCAGTTGCTTGCCTGCTGCCAGTGTGTGTCAGGCCCGCTTCCACTGACTGTAGTGTGCCCACTGCCAGTGCCAACCACTGATACCGGGTGGCACAGTAGCTTGCCGATAAATAAGGCATTTAATTTTTAGACAGTAGTCTAAATTCAGTTGCTTGCCTGCTGCCAGTGTGTGTCAGGCCCTCTTCCACTGACTGTAGTGTGCCCACTGCCAGTGCCAACCACTCATACCGGGTGGCACAGTAGCTTGCCGATAAATAAGGCATTTAATTTTTACACTTTAGTGTAATTTCAGTTGCTTGCCTGCTGCCAGTGTGTGTCAGGCCCGCTTCTACTGACTGTAGTGTGCCCACTGCCAGTGCCAACCACTGATACCATCTCCCCGTTCGAAAAATCTATTCAATAAATGGCACCCAGATTGGGGACGTTAGAGGGATTAAACTGATGAGAATAGTACTACAGAAAATACCACTCATATCGGGTGTGACAGTAAATTGCACGGCGCAGACGCAGTCACCGTGGATTAAAACAGAGTGGAGGGAGCCAGCGTTTTTTTAACCATCTCCCCGTCCGAAAAATCTGTTTAATAAATGGCCCCCAGATTGGGGAGTCGGGGACGTTAGAGGGATTAAACTGATGAGAATAGTACTACAGAAAATACCACTCATATCGGGTGTGACAGTAAATTGCACGGCGCAGACGCAGTCACCGTGGATAAAAACAAAGGGGAGGGAGCCAGCGTTTTTTTAACCATCTCCCCGTTCGAAAAATCAATTCAATTGACCTTTCGGGGACCCTTGGTGTTGTACGTGGCTGGGTGGAGGAAGAAACCTTCAATGACATCACCGGGACGTGGCTAGCTTGGTATCCAACCTTGTGCAAATGGGGAGTTTGCGGTTGTGCAAATGAACTGTTTGCGGTGCATTAAAAGGGGAGTTTGGTCTGTCAATGTCTGTGATGCGGGCGTAACCCTTACACTACCTGATCGATACAACATCATACCTGATCGTATACACACACTGGATGTTTTAAAGCACGTTATTCCAAACAATTTAGGAATGTTAGTTGATTTATGCCCTTTATGGATTAAAACCCGACTCTGCGTCCACTACGTAATTTTCCATGGGAGTTTTGCCATAGATCCCCCTCCGGCATGCCACAGTCCAGGTGTTAGACCCCTTGAAACAACTTTCTCATCACTATTGTGGCCAGAAAGAGTCCCTGTGGGTTTTAAAATTCGCCTGTCTATTGAAGTCTATGGCGGTTCGCCCGGTTCGCCAGTTCGCGAACATTTGCGGAAGTTCTCGTTCGCTGTTCGCGAACTGAAAATTTTATGTTCGCGACATCACTACTGATGAGTAATTTCTTTACTATGCTGGTAAAGCAAGCTGCTCATCAGTGACTCTAGACTCAGGCTGCTGCTGATGGAGCTGGTACTGCTCCTGCCACCCAACCACTCTCCAGCAGCCATGGCAGTGGAACGTGAACGCAGAGGTCATACCTGTGAGAGGATGGACGATGGTGCACATAGGCAGCGGCCAACTGACTACATAGGATGTCTCTATAGTAGTTCAGTTTGTCCTCCTTCTCAGCGTGTGTAAAAAAGGCCCCCATTTTGGGTCGGTAGCAAGGGTCCAACAAGGTGGAGAGCCAGAAGTCATCCCTCTGCCGAATGGTGACAATTTGGCTTTCACTACTACGCAAGCAAATGAGCGTGCATCGTGCCATCACTCTGTAGCTCCTCTGGCTGCTCCTGCTCCTCCTCTCCTGTCACCTGTGTATAATAACCACCCATTTCACTACACATTGCTTGTGCTCCAATGTCCACCTCCTCCTCCAGTTCAGCCCCCACAGGGCTCATGTGGCACTGAGATCTAAGCGCCATGTCTCCAGTACCCTGATCAGCCAGATTTACCAGCATCTGTTACAGGACATGAAACAGTGGAATGACATTGTTCATCCCGTAGTCCTTGCGACTGACAAATAACGTGGCCTTCTCAAAGGGCCTGAGCAAACGGCAGATGTCACACATGAGCTGCCACTGGCTGACATAGAAGTTACTCAGGGGAGTACTCCTGTCTACTTGGATCATCAAGAAATCGTTTATGGCCTTTCTCTGTTCGTATAGTCGGTCCAACATATGGAGGGTGGAATTCCAACAGGTGGAAACATCGCATATCAGCCTATGTTGGGGGATGCCGTTCTGCCGCTGCAGCTCAAGTAGGGTGTGCTTTGCGGTGTACGAGTGATTGAAGTGCATGCAGTTTCCTGGCCATTTTTAGGATGTCTTGCAGATGGGTGACAGACTTCAGGAACCGCTTGACAACCAGATTGAACATGTGTGCCATGCAGGGCACATGGCTAAGCCCTCCTGGACGCAGCGCCAACACCATGTGCTTCCCATTGTCAGTCACCATGGTTCCGATTTTGAGTTGTCGCAGAGAAAGCCGGGATTCGATTTCTTGATGGACATGGAGCAGTTTCTCCCCTGTGTGACTGCGTTCACCCAGGCAAACGAAGTGTAGAACAGCGTGACACCGCCATGCCCTGCATATGTGGTATGCTGGAGGGGCACTGTGAATTCTCCCTTCAGTGGAGGCTGAGAACACGGTGGAGGATGAGGAGTCAGAGGCGGACATTGTCGTAGGACCATCGACGTGAGAACGTTCAAGGTGGAAGCGGCATCACCTGGCCAAGTTGCTGGTGTGGCTGTGCAGGAACCACATTCACCCAGTGGGCCGTAAAGGACATGTACTGTCCCTGACCGTAGTTACAGCTCCACAAGTTGGCGCTGCCGTGCACTTTGGCAGACACCGACAGGCTCAAGGACTGGCCCACCTTCTGTTCTACATGTGAGTGCAGGGCTGGTATTGCCTTTTTGGCAAAGAAATTACAGCTTGGGACACTCGACCTCACCTCTGCACAAGCCATCAGTTCTCTGAAAGGTGCAGAGTCCACCACTTGGAAAGGGAGGCACTGCAGCACCAGCAACTTGGAAAGGAGAACGTTCAGCTTCTGCGCTGTTGGATGAGTGCACGCATACTGTTAGCAATCGCTTCGGGGATCGATTGCTGAAGGAACGACTGACAAGGAGTAGGAGGGCAAGGAGCAGGAGCATCAGGACCAGCAGATGATGTAATGGACAGACAGCTCCCTTCGGCTGAGGTGGTGGAGCCTTGACTGCCTGAAATCGGCTGCATGCCAATGGGTGACGCAACGGTTGCTGCGGAAGGCTGGACCACCACATCGGAGCCACAGTTCTCCCAGGCCACTTTATGGTGGCGCTGCATACTGTATGTTGACTAGAGATGTCGCGAACATAAAATTTTCCGTTCGCGAACGCGAATTTCTGCAAATGTTCGCGAACGGGCGAACCGGGCGAACCGCCATAGACTTCAATAGGCAGGCGAATTTTAAAACCCACAGGGACTCTTTCTAGCCACAGTAGTGATGGAAAAATTGTTTCAAGGGGACTAACACCTGGACTGTGGCATGCCGGAGGGGGATCCATGGCAAAACTCCCATGGAAAATTACATAGTTGACGCAGAGTTGAATTTTAATACATAAAGGGCATAAATCACCTAACAATCCAATTTTTTTTTTAACAACGTGCTTTAAAACATCCAGTGTGTGTATACGATCAGGTATGATGTTGTATCGATCAGGTAGTGTAAGGGTTACGCCCGCTTCACAGACATTGACAGACCAAACTCCCCTTTTAATGCACAGCAAACAACCGCAAACAGTCCATTTGCCCAACCGCAAACTCCCCATTTGTACAAGGTTGGATACCAAGCTAGCCATGTCCCGTTGATGTCATTGAAGGTTTCTTCCTCCACCCAGCCACGTACAACACCAAGGGTCCCGGAAAGGTGAATTGAATAGATTTTTCGAACGGGGAGATGGTTAAAAAAACGCTGGCTCCCTCCCCTTTGTTTGAATCCACGGTCACTGCGTCTGTGCCGTGCAATTTACTGTCACACCCGATATGAGTGCTATTTTCTGTAGTTCTCTCTTCTCATCAGTTTAATCCCTGTTACGTCCCCAATCTGGGGTCCATTTATTAAATTGATTTTTCGAACGGGGAGATGGTCAAAAAAATGCTGGCTCCCTCCCCTTTGTTTGAATCCACGCCACGGTCACTGCGTCTGCGCCGTGCAATTTACTGTCCCACCCGATATGAGTGCTATTTTCTGTAGTTCTCTATTCTCATCAGTTTAATCCCTGTTACGTCCTTTATCAGTTTAATCCCTGTTACGTACTATTCTCATCAGTTTAATCCCTGTTACGTCCCATATCAGGGTGGGATTGCCTTTTGTGAAAAAAAATTTAGGCCGGGTACCTTCGACTGCCTTCACAGTGACAGACCACCACAGTGGTGTCTTAACTAGTACTATTCCTATCAGTTTAATCCCTGTTACGTCCCCTATCTGAATTGATTAACCGTTGTCGAATTAACGAACCATTACGACATCCTGGAATAATTTAGTTCTGAGCTTTGTACTTGCTTTGTATTGGAATTGATGGGGATTTTTTAATTTGTCTGCATTATTTCTAATAAACTATTAAGAGACTTTATTATGATTTTTTTATTTTATGTATTAAAAACCCACCCATACAACTTAAAAATTTTTATTTTTATTTTTTTCTATGAAAAATTATCCAGCCGATCGCTTTTGGTCTGATCATAATGAAGCAACGGCCTTAGCATCTGGGGTGTGGCAACATTGCCAACACACTCATAGAGGTGATGATCGCTTCATTGTGATACGCAAGCCCCTTCACCACAACAAGGTAACGATCATGAAGGGGAATTGACACTTGTATGTGCCTTTTTTTTTTGTTTTGCTTTTGCAGCCACAGTGCAGCCCCAGAGGCCAGAAAAATTAGGCATGTACACATGCCTGAAAAACAATGTTATTGTTGCAGCCGCTGTTGTAGCAGCGGCCGGAAAAATTTATGTTTTCAAGGCAGAAAGGTGACTAAAACATTGCGGCTTGAACCCTAGTTGGTTGCGGAGAATTCACGAAAGTCATCCGGTATGCAGACATTAAATACAGCAGCGTGGGGACCATTTTGGGGCCAAGGCATGTCATCAGGCCTTTTGTTAGTCAAACGTATCCCCCACTGTCAGTCCCTTCTGGATCCATGCCTCATTCATCTTAATAAAGGTGAGGTAATCTAGACTTTTTTGACCTAGGCGACTTCTCTTCTCAGTGACAATACCTCCTGCTGCGCTGAAGGTCCTTTCTGACAGGACACTTGTATTGGGGCAGGCCAGAAGTTCTATCTCAAACTAGGATAGCTCAGGCCACAGGTCAAGCCTGCATACCCAGTAGTCAAGGGGTTCATCGCTCCTCAGAGTTTCGATATCTGCAGTTAAGGCGAGGTAGTCTGCTACCTGTCGGTCGAGTCGTTCTCTAAGGCTGGATCCCGAAGGGCTGTGGTGATGTGTAGGACTGAAAAAGCTCTGCATGTCCTCCATCAACAACACATCTGTAAAGCGTCCTGTCCTTGCCGCCGTGGTCGTGGTAGGAGGAGGATTACTTTCACCTCTTCCCCTGTTAGATTCCCATTGTGCTGTGACATCCCCCTTATAAGCTGTGTAAAGCATATTTTTTTGTTTTGTTTTGAACTGCTGCATCCTTTCTGACTTTCGGTAAGTTGGTAACATTTCAGCCACTTTCTGCTTATACCAAGGGTCTAGTAGCGTGGCCACCCAGTACAGGTCGTTCTCCTTCATTCTTTTTATACGAGGGTCCCTCAACAGACATGACAGCATGAAAGACCCCATTTGCACAAGGTTGGATGCCGAGCTACTCATTTCCTGTTCCTCGTCCTAACTGATGTCATTGACTGTCTGTTCTTCACCCCAGCCACGTACAACACCACGGGTCCCATATAGGTGACAACAACGAGCACCCTGGGATGCCTGCTGTGGTTGGTCTTCCTCCTCCTCAAAGCTACATTCCTCCTCTGACTCCTCTTCCTCATACTCCACTT
The DNA here is from genome assembly GCF_905171765.1 of Bufo bufo. Lineage (NCBI taxonomy): Eukaryota > Metazoa > Chordata > Amphibia > Anura > Bufonidae > Bufo > Bufo bufo. Next base: position 298,348,963 of record NC_053390.1, read on the forward strand.
GCAGCGTTGCCGCAGGTCCGGCAAGCGATGATGACAAGGCTGTTTCTGGTGGTGATGGTGACCACAACTCTTCCTCTTCACGCTCATCTACAGCCTGATCCAGCACTCTTCGCAGGGCACGCTCCAGGAAGAAAACAAATGGGATGAGGTCGCTGATGGTGCCTTCGATGCGACTGACTAGGTTTGTCACCTCCTCAAAAGGACGCATGAGCCTACAGGCATTGCGCATGAGCGTCCAGTAACGTGGCAAAAAAATTCCCAGCTCCGCAGAGGCTGTCCTAGCACCCCTTCATACAAATACTCGTTGACGTCTTTTTCTTGTTGGAGCAGGCGGTCGAACATTAGGAGTGTTGAATTACAACGTGTCGGGCTGTCGCAAATCAAGCGCCTCACTGGCATGTTGTTTCGGCGCTGAATGTCTGAAAAGTGCGCCATGGCCATGTAGGAACGCCTGAAATGGCCACACACCTTCCTGGCCTGCTTGAGGACGTCCTGTAAGCCTGGGTACTTAGACACAAAGCATTGTACGATGAGATTCAACACATGTGCCATGCACGGCACATGTGACAACTTGCCCAAATTCAATGCCGCCAACAAATTGCTTCCATTGTTACACACCACTTTGCCGATCTCCAGTTGGTGCGGGGTCAGCCACTGATCCACCTGTGCGTTCAGGGCGGACAGGAGTGCTGGTCCGGTGTGGCTCTCTGCTCTCAGGCAAGTCAACCCCAAGACAGCGTGACACTGTCGTATCCGGGATGTGGAATAGCCCCTGGAGAGCTGGGGGGATTCAGTTGATGTGCAGCCAGACACCGCAGCAGAAGAGGACTCAGCCAAGGAAGTTATAGAAGAGGATGGAGTAGGAGGAGTAGAGGAGGTGGCAGTAGGCCTGCCTGCAAGTCGTGGCGGTGTCACCAACTCCGCTGCAGAGCCACGCATTCCATGCTTGTCAGCCGTCAGCAGGTTGACCCAATGCGCAGTGTAGGTAATGTACCTGCCCTGACCGTGCTTTGCAGACCAGGTATCAGTGGTCAGATGGACCCTTGCCCCAACACTGTATGCCAGAGATGCCATGACTTCCTTTTCAATCACTGAGTAGAGGTTTGGGATTGCCTTTTTTGAAAAAATATTTAGTCCGGGTACCTTCCACTGTGGTGTCCCAATAGTGACAAATTTTTTGAAGGCCTCAGACTCCACCAGCTGGTATAGTAAAAGCTGGCGGGCTAAGAGTTCTGTCAAGCAAGTGTCAGACGCCGGGCAAGGGGGTGACTCTGTGACATTGGCTTCCTACGCTCAAACATTTCCTTTACAGACACCTGACTGTGGGCAGATGAGATGGAACTGCTGAAGGTGAGAGGCGGAGTGGCGGGTGGTTGAGAGGGGGCAAGGAGGACAGCAGTGGTTGACGTGGCTGAAGATGCTGGACCAGGAGGAGGATGGTGGCTTTGAGCTTGTGTGCTGCTTCTACTCGTCATCATGTGTTGATCCCATAGGCGTTTGTGATGTGCGATCATGTGCCTTCGCAAAGCAGTTGTACCTAGGTGGGTGTTGGATTTCCCACGACTCAGTTTCTTTTGGCACAGGTTGCAAATGGCATCGCTGTTGTCAGAGGCAGACACACCAAAAAAATGCCACACTGCTGAGCTTTGCAATGACGGCATTCTGGTGGTGGCAACAGCATGCGTTGATTGGCGTGCTGTCTGGCTGACCCCGGGTGCCGATACATGCTGTCTGACTGTGCCACTAGCTCCTTGCGACGACCTCTCCCTGCTTCCAACTCGTCTCCTCCTTCTCTCTGTCTCCCCTTCTGAACTTTACCCCTCATCTTCATCTCTTCGAGCAGGCACCCACGTGGCATCCACGGACAAATCGTCATCATCAACCACTTCACTTGTATCTGACACCTCAGCAAAGGAAGCAGCAGCGGGTACAACATCATCATCATCATAACACTGTACGTCCATGTGTGTAATGCTGCCTGACTGAGACATATCCCTGTTATCTCCATCCTCTGGCAATAATGGTTGCGCATCACTAATTTCATCCAACTGATGTGTAAATAACTCCTCTGAGGGATCAAGTGAAGCGGCTGTGGTGGCTGTGGTGGTAGTGGTGGTGGTGGCGGCGGGCGGGAGAGTGGTAACTTGATAGCAGGTGACCAAAGCTGAGCTGGAGGAGGATGGTGCGTCAAGGTTCTTAGCGGAAGCTGTTGAAGATTGGGTGTCCTGTGTAAGCCAGTCAACTATTTTCTCCAAATTTTTGGGGTTCAGGGTACGTGGCCTCTGAACACTGGGTATTATTCCAGGGCCAGTGGAAATCACAGCACCACGAACACGACGGCCCCTGCGGCGTGGCCAGCCTCTGCCTGTCATTTTTTTATTGGATAAGTGTTACTATGCGTGCAAGGTACTGTGCCACCCTATATAAGTGGTGGGCAGTGGGCACAGTACAGTCTGTGTGGGCCTGACACACACTGGCTTGCAACTGTGATTATATCACAGAAAAATATTAAATAGAATTTTTTTTTTATCTGTGAGGTGAGTGACACCCTGTAACGGTATAAGTGGAGGCCTAGCCACTAGCCAGTGGCCACAATACAGTCTGTGTGGGCCTGACACACAAGGAAATGTGATTAGATCACAGAAAAATATTAAATATAATTTTTTTTATCTGAAAGGTATTTGAATGAGTGACACCCTGTAACGGTATAAGTGGAGGCCTAGCCAGTGGCCACAATACAGTCTGTGTGGGCCTGACACACACTGGCTTGCAACTGTGATTATATCACAGAAAAATATTAAATAGAATTTTTTTTTATCTGCGAGGTATTTGTGAGTGAGTGACACCCTGTAACGGTATAAGTGGAGGCCTAGCCACTAGCCAGTGGCCACAATACAGTCTGTGTGGGCCTGACACACACGGGCTTGCAAATGTGATTAGATCACAGAAAAATATTAAATAGAATTTTTATTTATCTGCGAGGTATTTGTGAGTGAGTGACACCCTGTAACGGTATAAGTGGAGGCCTAGCCAGTGGCTACAATACAGTCTGTGTGGGCCTGACACACACGGGCTTGCAACTGTGATTATATCACAGAAAAATATTAAATATAATTTTTTTTTATCTGCAAGGTATTTTCTGTCACACCCTGTATGAATGGTGTGCACACAGTACTGTCTGTGACTGAGCCTGCAGCCTCTCACACACGGGCAGGCAACTGCAATATATATATATATATATATATATATATATATATATATAAAAAAGCTGACTTTTTAGGGTGCTGTCAGGACGCTGTCCTTACAGCAGATGAGTCTGTGGACACAGAACACTGCCCTAGCTAACGCTTTCCCTATTGAATCAGCAGCAGCAGCAGCACTGTCCCTCCTCTCATTGAGAATGCAGATTCCGAATGAATCTAAAATAGATGCTGTCCAGGAGGTGGGAGGGTCTGGGAGGGAGGGTCTGCTGCTGATTGGCTGGAATGTGTCTGCTGACTGTGAGGTACAGGGTCAAAGTTTACTCAATGATGAAGTATAGGGGGCGGACCGAACATCGCATATGTTCGCCCGCCGCGGCGAACGCGAACAAGCTATTTTCGCTGGGAACTATTCGCCTGCGAACTATTCAGGCCATCACTAATGTTGACACAGGGCCGTTGTGCCAACATTGACACCCTGGCCATGCTTCACCTTTGCCTCTGTGAACCTGTGCACAGGATCGAGTCAACCATTCAAGAACTGCTAGATTGCTGGTCAAGACAACCGCTAGCTGACACTGGGAGCTCAGGCCTCTCAAAGTTACCCCTGCTGCCACAGACCCTTATTATGCTGCCACCTCTGCCTGCGCCAGAAACAGGGCCTGCACTTCTCTGTCTGACATACTGTTAGATCAAATAAATAAATAAAAAGGAACTTAAAACACCCCAAAAAAGTTTGTAATTTTCTCACTTCACCACACAACGGATAATATGATTGAGGCTAATATGAATTGAGAAAGCTCGTTGGAAGAACGAGTGAAACGTTTTCAAGAAATCTACAGTAAGTCCAGTTGCCTTGATTTATTCTTTACAGATATAACGACTAATAAGCCATTTTTTTTCATACTAATAAACAGAAAAAGGGCAATATATTTTACTTTTGCCACTAATACATGCCACAAAAGCCTTTAGAACATATAACTGCACCGCTGAATAGCAAATATATTTTTCTTATTCCACTTATACATGCAACAAAAGGCTTTAGAACATATAACTGCACCGCTGTACGGCAAATATATATTTTTCCACTAATACACGCCACAAAAGGCTTTTGAACATATAACTGCACCGCTGAACGGCAAATATATTTTTGTTTTTCCACTAATACAAACCACAAAAGGCTTTAGAACATGTAACTGCACCGCTGAACGGCAAATATATTTTTCTTTTACTAATACAGGACAAAAAGTGCAATAATTTTAGCACTTCACCACACGACTAATAAGCTTTTTTGCCCACTAATAGAAGTTAGAAAATGCTTTAGAACATATAACTGCACCACACAAGGGCAAATAAGACATAGAAATATTTATTGGCTGTAACACCCCAATAACAAAAATGGTTTGCTGTAATTACAGAGCTGTATAATGGCAATTTGAGTGCCCAGTCAATGCAGCAAGGTGTAATAGGATTGTTCCTATTACCCAGGCTGTCACCAACTCTACTGAGCCCAGTTTAACATAAATGCTGTGGAATGATTCCTCCCTATCCTTTCCCTACACTTGGAATAATCTTTCCCTGCACTTGTAAATTGTTTTTTAGCACAATTAAGTTTTTTCTAGCACCGTCCCTAGAACCTGCTAAAGTGTCTCCCTGCACTAAGTACACTGAAAAATGGCAGAATCCAAGATGGCTGAGGCTATTTATAGGGCTGTGACATCACATGGCTGTTTGGCTGTTGATTGGCTGCATGCATGGCATTATGGGTGATCCCGCCTTCCCAGAGTTCCTTACTCCATGTCCTCACACGTGCAGCAGCCATTTTAGTAAAAAATGCGCTTAGTTACCACGACGTGTGAGGAAATTTGGATTCGATGTGAATCAAATTTTTCCTGAAATTCTGATCTTATTATCTCTAGTTACTATGGGTAACTAAGCCAGTTTTCCTTTACACCAGTTTTGATAAATCTACTACTTTTTTTGCGTTTTGGCTTTCTGTTTGTGAGATACGTTCAGGGCTCTTAAAAGTAGTCCAAAACGGATCAGTTTTGCCCTAATGCATTCTGAATGGAAAAGGATCCGCTCAGAATGCATCAGTTTGCCCTCGTTCAGTCACCATTCCGCTCTGGAGGCGGACACCAAAACGCTGCCTGCAGCATTTTGCTGTCCACCTGATGAAGCGGAGGCAAACGGATTCATCCAGGCACACAATGTAAGTCAATTGGAATGGATCCGTTTTCTCTGGCACAATAGAAAACTTTCTGTCCCCCATTAACTTTCAATGGTGTTCAAGATGGATCCGTCATGGCTATACACCCTGTACAGAATTATTAGGCAAATGAGTATTTTGACCACATCATCCTCTTTATGCATGTTGTCTTACTCCAAGCTGTATAGGCTCGAAAGCCTACTACCAATTAAGCATATTAGGTGATGTGCATCTCTGTAATGAGAAGGGGTGTGGTCTAATGACATCAACACCCTATATCAGGTGTGCATAATTATTAGGCAACTTCCTTTCCTTTGGCAAAATGGGTCAAAAGAAGGACTTGACAGGCTCAGAAAAGTCAAAAATAGTGAGATATCTTGCAGAGGGATGCAGCACTCTTAAAATGGCAAAGCTTCTGAAGCGTGATCATCGAACAATCAAGCGTTTCATTCAAAATAGTCAACAGGGTCGCAAGAAGCGTGTGGAAAAACCAAGGCGCAAAATAACTGCCCATGAACTGAGAAAAGTCAAGCGTGCAGCTGCCAAGATGCCACTTGCCACCAGTTTGGCCATATTTCAGAGCTGCAACATCACTGGAGTGCCCAAAAGCACAAGGTGTGCAATACTCGGAGACATGGCCAAGGTAAGAAAGGCTGAAAGACGACCACCACTGAACAAGACACACAAGCTGAAACGTCAAGACTGGGCCAAGAAATATCTCAAGACTGATTTTTCTAAGGTTTTATGGACTGATGAAATGAGAGTGAGTCTTGATGGGCCAGATGGATGGGCCCGTGGCTGGATTGGTAAAGGGCAGAGAGCTCCAGTCCGACTCAGACTCCAGCAAGGTGGAGGTGGAGTACTGGTTTGGGCTGGTATCATCAAAGATGAGCTTGTGGGGCCTTTTCGGGTTGAGGATGGAGTCAAGCTCAACTCCCAGTCCTACTGCCAGTTTCTGGAAGACACCTTCTTCAAGCAGTGGTACAGGAAGAAGTCTGCATCCTTCAAGAAAAACATGATTTTCATGCAGGACAATGCTCCATCACACGCGTCCAAGTACTCCACAGCGTGGCTGGCAAGAAAGGGTATAAAAGAAGAAAATCTAATGACATGGCCTCCTTGTTCACCTGATCTGAACCCCATTGAGAACCTGTGGTCCATCATCAAATGTGAGATTTACAAGGAGGGAAAACAGTACACCTCTCTGAACAGTGTCTGGGAGGCTGTGGTTGCTGCTGCACGTAATGTTGATGGTGAACAGATCAAAACACTGATAGAATCCATGGATGGCAGGCTTTTGAGTGTCCTTGCAAAGAAAGGTGGCTATATTGGTCACTGATTTGTTTTTGTTTTGTTTTTGAATGTCAGAAATGTATATTTGTGAATGTTGAGATGTTATATTGGTTTCACTGGTAAAAATAAATAATTGAAATGGGTATATATTTGTTTTTTGTTAAGTTGCCTAATAATTATGCACAGTAATAGTCACCTGCACACACAGATATCCCCCTAAAATAGCTAAAACTAAAAACAAACTAAAAACTACTTCCTAAAATATTCAGCTTTGATATTAATGAGTTTTTTGGGTTCATTGAGAACATGGTTGTTGTTCAATAATAAAATTAATCCTCAAAAATACAACTTGCCTAATAATTCTGCACTCCCTGTAAAAGACATAATACAACCGGATCCGTTCATGACAGATGCATGCTGTTGTATTATTGGAACGGAAGCATTTTGCAGATCCATGACGGATCCGCAAAAAACGCTAGTCTGAAAGTAGCCTTAGTTGCACATATCAACCAATTAGATTACATCTTTAATTTTAAGCTCCTTTTGAAAATTAAAAGTGGAATCTGATTTATTGCTATGTGTAAGGATGCCTTCACACGTAGTGAAATCTTCCGCAACAAAATACACATGTTCAGATTTTCCAAAGTTGTGTCTTTTGTTGCAGTTTATGCTGCAAATTTTCTTGCAGATTTTTCTGCAATAGATTAGGATGGGTATTTTGTTTGTTATTTTGCGGACTTCTGTGTAGATTACTTCTCCAGGGAAATTAATGGAGATATTCAGCTTCAGGAAATACGCTACAAAACTTTATTTTCGTTCTGTTCTGTTGCGGAATGTTAATGACACCAATAATAACTCACAAATGAGGATTTTACATCAAATTTAGCAGAAAAAAAAAAGTTATAGGTGTCAGAATACAAGAGTTAAACATAACAAAAACAATACAAATGTGTTAAAAGTAATCATATTGACCCACAGAAAATGGTTGCCATGTCATGTTCGCCACATAGTGAAGTAAAAATTAAGCCCTAACAACAATGGTGGAATTGCATTTTTTTTCGCCCCAGAAATAATTTTTTATAGTTTTGCAACATGTATTTAGAACATAAAATGGTTCTATTCCATCAAAATATAAAACTCATCCTGCAAAAAAAACAACCCTAATATAGCTACGGCAATGCAAAAATAATTTTAAAAAGTGATGGCTCGTGGAATGAGAGGAGGAAAAATCTAAAATGTTGTTGCCAAAATAAACCTGGTACGGGAGGGGTCCCTATCATCATGGGTGACACTAGGGAGGCTGGTCACCGTCGCGACCTGCTATTGGCTAAGAGAGAGATTTTATCTTTATTGTCATCCCTATTTCCTTATAGATTGTAAGCTCTTGCAGACAGGGCTTGATTGAATTGTTAATAATTTATTATATAATATCTGATTTTGTCTATACGGGTACCCTTTGATTGTAAATAAAGATATTATATTATTATTAATGTATACGGTGCAATTGCAGTTGATTGTTATACTTCTTATCTTTACAATGCACTGCAAACAATCCATTGTAAATTAACTTCAATTGATATTTTCCTGTGATGAAATATAATGAGGTGAGTATGAATACTTTGTATTCTTGGAATGGTCGAACTAGCTTGGAAACAAAGGAAATATAGATATGCAAGCCGCTAAACCAATTTTAAATTTACACAAAATAACTTCGGATGCATATATTTCAGTTTCCATGCTGTCTCTTTTTGTAGGGTCATATCATTATTTCCCAGGTCAGTTCCCAATATATCTGTCTCCATAGTTCCACAAGCTCTTCAGGGCACATTTTACTTGATCATTTCTTAAAGTGTAGATGAATGGATTAAAGAGCGGTGTGATTATTGTGTTCAGGACAACAGACAACTTGTTAAAATCTACATAGGAATCTTTAATAGATCTTAAGCTCATGAACACGGTGCCAACATAGAAAATAAAGACAACTAAAAGATGAGAAGAACACGTTGCAAAAGATTTCCATCGCCCTCCTGATGAGGGTATCTTTAATATTGCAATTATTATGTTTAAATATGAAACAATAATCAGTATAAGTGATCCAAACACAATCACTGCAGAAACCACAAAATCTAAAAGGTTTAGATATTGGGTGTCTGCACAGGCCAGTTTTAAAAGTTGATCTACATCGCAAAAAAAATGATTAATTTTGTTGGAGCCACAGAAGGTAAGACGAACTACTAGTACAGTTGGGGCTATGGTGTCAAGAAAAGCACATGCCCAAGCACCCAAAGCTAGATATAGACAGAGTGTGGGGCTTAATATGGCCATGTAATGTAAAGGATGGCATATAGCCATATACCTGTCAAAAGACATGACAGTTAGAATTAATATCTCAGTAGCACCAAGGAAGAAGAAGCTGTAGCATTGTATCATGCAGCCCACATAGCTGATGAATCTGCTTCCATTTGCCAGAAGAGACAGGAACTTTGGTGTGATTGTGCTGGTAAACAATATGTCTAAGAATGACAAATTAATAAGAAAAAAATACATTGGTTTATGTAGGTGTTTATTGGTAGAAATGATGAAAATGATAATAACGTTTCCAATCACGGTGATGGAGTAGACATTCAGAAGAAGGAAAAAAAATATCTGTTTAACCACTGGAGAATAGTGAAATTCCATTAATAAAAACCCATCGGTCTTGTTAAATATGATCATATTTGTAGAATGGATTGTTTTTATGGCCTTCTTAATGTTTTCTGCTCAAGATAATGTGCAATGATTATAGTTTACGATTTCAAAGTGTCCTTTTATTGTGGGAAGTCGAAGGCACACCTGTGCAATATTCATGCTGTCTAATCAGCACCTTGATATGCCACACTGGTGAGGTGGGATGGATTATCTCGGCAAAGGAGAAGTGCTCACTAACACAGATTTAGGCAGATTTGTGAACAATATTTGAGAGTAATGGGTCTTTTGTGTATGTAGAAAATGTTTCAGATCTTTGAGTTCAGCTCATGCAAAATGGGAGCAAAATCGAAAATGTTACGTTTATATTTTTGTTCAGTGTATTAAAACATAATTTTTCTCAGCAATGCGGGCAGATATGAACATGAAAACAACATAGATGCCTTCAGCTGCCAAGCGCACATGTAACAGGTCAGCCAGTGTCATAAGTACAAATCTGCTGACAGATGCCGTATAAAGCAGCACTGAATTTTGTTAAACTTTAGTTAGAAAAAGTTAAATAGGCCACAAGTTTTCAGCAGACTATTGCTATGATTTCAGTGTACACCCCTATCTACAAAGTTAGCTCTGTAAGCACAGTAACTCATTTGTTGCTATATAACCAAATTCGATGACCTGAGCTCTATACAAGAAGTTAAAGGGCACCTGTCAGCAGATTTGTACCTATGTAACTTTTTGACCTGTTACATGTGCACTTGGCAGCTAAAGGTATCTTTGTTGGTCCCATGTTTATATGTGCCTGCATTACTGAGAAAAATTAAGTTTTAATATCTGCAAATGAGCCCCTAGGAGAACCCTCTCCACTTTGATTGACAGGGCCAGGAAGGCGTGATGCCATTTTTACTGCCTGGCCCTGCCAATCAAAGTGCAGACGGTGTGGCAGTTGCAGACAGAGCAGGGCGTCTAGGTGTAATGGAAATGCCACCTTTGCTCCTAGAGGCTCATTTGCATATATTAAAACATCATTTTCTTACCAATCTGGGCACATATGAACATGGGACCCACACAAATGCCTTCAGCTGCCAAGTGCACTGCAACAGGTCAGCCAGTGTCATAGGTACAAATCTGCTGACAGGTGCCCTTTAAATGCCATAAAATGCTGAAGCCGAGTGTAATAAGCATTTTAAAACATTTGACTTTGCAGTTTAGTAAGTATTTTGCAGTCTAAGGCCTGATCACGAATATTCGAATTGCGAATTTTAATCGCGAATATCGGCACTTTGAGAATTCGTGAATATTTAGAATATCTCAAAATATATTCGTAATCGCGAATATTCTTTTTTTTTAAAGCATTTTTATGCGAATTCTTTAGGCGAATTCTACGCGAATTTTCGCAATCAAGAAAATAATGCCTAGAGATCATGAATTCGCGAATTCTCGAATATATGGCGAATATTCACCCAAATATTCGTGAAATATTGCGAATTCGAATATTGCCCCTGCCGCTCATCACTATCCATGAGTTGGGCTTTAAACTAAGACAGCAAGGAGCCTGAAATCCATTAGATAACATCACTATGGATGTAATGTCTCTGTGGCCTTCTGAATGTACAGTCGTGGCCAAAAGTTTTGAGAATGACACAAATATTAGTTTTCACAAAGTTTTCTGCTAAACTGCTTTTAGATCTTTGTTTCAGTTGTTTCTGTGATGTAGTGAAATATAATTACACGCACCTCATACGTTTCAAAGGCTTTTATCGACAATTACATGACATTTATGCAAAGAGTCAGTATTTGCAGTGTTGGCCCTTCTTTTTCAGGACCTCTGCAATTCGACTGGGCATGCTCTCAATCAACTCCTGGGCCAATTCCTGACTGATAGCAACCCATTCTTTCATAATCACTTCTTGGAGTTTGTCAGAATTAGTGGGTTTTTGTTTGTCCACCCGCCTCTTGAGGATTGACTACAAGTTCTCAATGGGATTAAGATCTGGGGAGTTTCCAGGCCATGGACCCAAAATGTCAAAGTTTTGGTCCCCAAGCCACTTAGTTATCACTTTTGCCTTATGGCACGGTGCTCCATCGTGCTGGAAAATGCATTGTTCTTCACCAAACTGTTGTTGGATTGTTGGAAGAAGTTGCTGTTGGAGGGTGTTTTGGTACCATTCTTTATTCATGGCTGTGTTTTGGGGAAAAATTGTGAGCGAGCCCACTCCCTTGGATGAGAAGCAACCCCACACATGAATGGTCTCAGGATGCTTTACTGTTGGCATGACACAGGACTGATGGTAGCGCTCACCTTTTCTTCTCCGGACAAGCCTTTTTACAGATGCCCCAAACAATCGGAAAGAGGCTTCATCGGAGAATATGACTTTGCCCCAGTCCTCAGCAGTCCATTCACCATACTTTCTGCAGAAGATCAATCTGTCCCTGATGTTTTTTTTTTGGAGAGAAGTGGCTTCTTTGCTGCACTTCTTGACACCAGGCCACCTTCCAAAAGTCTTCGCCTCACTGTGCGTGCAGATGCGCTCACACCTGCCTGCTGCCATTCCTGAGCAAGCTCTGCACTGGTGGCACTCCGATCCCGCAGCTGAATCCTCTTTAGGAGACGATCCTGGCGCTTTCTGGACTTTCTTGGATGCCCTGAAGCCTTCTTAACAAGAATTGAACCTCTTTCCTTGAAGTTCTTGATGATCCTATAAATTGTTGATTGAGGTGCAATCTTAGTAGCCACAATATCCTTGCCTGTGAAGCCATTTTTATGCAACGCAATGATGGCTGCACGCGTTTCTTTGCAGGTCACCATGGTTAACAATGGAAGAACAATGATTTCAAGCATCACCCTCCTTTTAACATGTCAAGTCTGCCATTTTAACCCAATCAGCCTGACATAATGATCTCCAGCCTTGTGCTCGTCAACATTCTCACCTGAGTTAACAAGACGATTACTGAAATGATCTCAGCAGGTCCTTTAATGACAGCAATGAAATGCAGTGGAAAGTTTTTTTTGGGATTAAGTTAATTTTCATGGCAAAGAAGGACTATGCAATTCATCTGATCACTCTTCATAACATTCTGGAGTATATGCAAATTGCTATTATAAAAACTTAAGCAGCAACTTTTCCAATTTCCAATATTTTTGTCATTCTCAAAACTTTTGGCCACAACTGTACACAGATTATTGTCAAAGGGGATAGAGGAACAATATTAAAAATACATATACAGGAGAGTGCTATGAAGATGAGAACATTTAATATTTGGCATTTGCTCATATTGTAATTCCTTAACCATATAATTACCCGAGTGTTTATCCCCCTTCCTTACTAGGCCAGTTTTTCAGTTGTAGCAATGTGTCTGTCTAACTGCAAATAAAGGATTCATTTCTGAGCCAGCCTACATATATTTGATATTATTTTTCTCGGGACACCTTAGACCTTTCCTTTGTGCCATTAGATGATGGATATAATATTAAAATATATATATATATTTAAGGAAAAACTGTGAAAATTTATTTTTTTTAAAAATCATTTTTTCCTTTCTTATAATTTTTTTCCCCCAACTATTACAAAAGGTTTCAAGACAAAACATTTCTAAAACTATTCCCGTACGCTTGTACCCTGAAAATGGACACTATATATGTAATTTATCTACTGGCTGGGCCCGCTGCAAGAATTCAAAAGACTGAAGCGCATTTTGGATTTTGGCAGCCTATTTTTCTATTGCTGGTTCCATAGCATTGTACAGCGCCAAAACGCTACAAGCCCCTTCAATGTGACTTTTTTTCTGTTCTGTGACCGTTATTCATTTTAGGGAAATGTGGACATTTAATTTTTTATAATTTTTTTTATTATTTATAAAAAAAAAATATTGACTTTTTTTTTTAAAGTGAATTAACCCTTTTCTGCCACAGTCAAGTGAGGAAGAAGTTAATTCCCAACCTGCAGGCTGACATTTCATTTTAAGGCCAGCAGGTGGTACTCTTACAGAAGAAAAAGCGCTCCCTGCCGGCTTTCAGCTTCTTCAATGTAAGGCTACTTTTACACTTGCGTTTTGTGCTGATCCGTCATGGACGGATCCGTTTAGATAGTACAACCGTCTGCATCCGTTCAGAACGGATCCGTTTGTATTATCTTTAACATAGCCAAGACGGATCCGTCTTGAACACCATTGAAAGTCAATGGAGGACGGATCCGTTTTCTATTGTGCCAGATCGTGTCAGTGAAAACGAATCCGTCCCCATTGACTTACATTGTGTGTCAGGATGGATACGTTTGGCTCAGTTTCATCAGACGGACACCAAAACGCTGCAAGCATCTCGATCTCCAAAGCGGAATGGAGACGAAACTGATGCATTCTGAGCGGATCCTTTTCCATTCAGAATGCATTAGGGCAAAAACTGATCCGTTTTGGACCGCTTGTGAGAGCCCTGAACGGATCTCACAAACGGGAAGCCAAAACGCCAGTGTGAAAGTAGACTGTATCAGAGTGCTACAAGCGTGTATTACTGCCTGACTGCTCCTGCAGGTTACGGCACACCTCCCTGTGACTGCAGCTGTATAATGACAGCTCGATCACAGCGATCTGTGGCGGCACGGGCCGCTGGCAGATCGCTATGAAACCCGACGTTTTTATACTTCGGGTTACAGAAAAGAGCATACCGCCACGACTTAGAAAGTCGTGCGGCAGTAGGCAAGTGGTTAATATGAATGAAAAAAAAAAAACTTGTACAAAGTACAGGATTTTCTGTATAATCTGACAAACATGACAGTCCTTTTCCATATCAATGAAAAGATTCTGACAAAATGTATAGGGCAAGATCCTTTTGACTCAGATTGGCCTCATGAACAACATATGACAAACAATATGACAATTATAAATCAAAACCTTTTAAATAGAGGCTTCATTTCAAAGAATATGATTACTGTTGGGTTACACTTACAAATGGATGTTGGCGATAGAAAATGTACACACCTTGTATATAGAGACAGAAACCTACTATCTCAACAATTCTGTTGTTTGAAGCTGCAATTTATAGATATACTAGGGGATTTCATCTCCTGGGGAGTCTGAAGATACATCTATGAAAATCATAATTAAATAGGTATAGCTTGCATACAGTAAGTTAACCCCTTGTTGAACAGACTGTTCTGTTTATTCCTAAACTAGCAGAAGGACCCGGCTTCGCACGGGTATATTTCATCTATTTAATTTTATGTTTCCGTGTGTCATAACAAAAGATATCAACAGTTTCCCCCATAACAGTGACTGCTGCAGTAACCGGCCCTTTAACAATGACCTCCACAGTGCCCTCCGCTTTAACAATGACCTCCACAGTGCCCGCCCCTTTAAAAGTGATCTCCACAGTGCTCGTCCCTTTAACAGTGAGCTCCATAGTGGGCGCCCCTTTAACATTGACCTCCACAGTGCCTGCCCCTTTAACAGTGACCTTTACAGTGCCCGACTCTTTAACAGTGCCTGCCCCTTTAACAGTGACCTCCACAGTGCCCACCCCTTTAAGATTGACCACCCCTTTAACAGTGCCCTTCACAGTGCCCACCCCTTTAACAGTGACTTCCACAATGCTCGCCCCTTTAACAGTGAACTCCACAATACACGCCCCTTTAGCATTGACCACTCCTTTAACATTGACCTCCACAGTATCTGCCCCTTTAACAGTGACCTCCACAGTGCCCACCCCTTTAACAGTGACCTCCACATTGCCCGCTACTTTAACAGTGATCTCCACAGTGCCCTCCCCTTTAACATTGACCACCCCTTTAACAGTATTTTCATAGTGGCCTCCCCTTTAACAGTGACCTTCACAGTACCCACCCCTTTAACAGTGACCTCCACATTGCCCGCCCCTTTAACAGTGACCTCCACAGTGTCTGGCCCTTTAATAGTGACCTCCACAGTGCCCGCCCCTTTAACAGTGACCTCCACATTGCCCGCTACTTTAACAGTGATCTCCACAGTGCCCTCCCCTTTAACATTGACCACCCCTTTAACAGTATTTTCATAGTGGCCTCCCCTTTAATAGTGACCTTCACAGTACCCACCCCTTTAACAGTGACCTCCACATTGCCCGCCCCTTTAACAGTGACCTCCACAGTGTCTGCCCCTTTAATAGTGACCTCCACAGTGCCGGCCCCTTTAACATTGACCACACCTTTAACCGGGACCTTTATTGTGCCCACCCCTTTAACAGGGACCTTCACAGTGCCCGCCCCTTTAACAATGACTTCCACAGCGCCTGCCCCTTTAACATTGACCGCCCCTTTAACAGTGACCTTCATAGTGGCCGCCCCTTTAACAGAGACCTCCACAGTGCCCGCCCCTTTAACATTGACCACCCCTTTAACAGTGACATTCACACTGCCCGCCCCTTTAATAAAGACCTCCACAGTGCCCGTTCCTTTAACAATGACCTCCACAGTGCCCGCCCCTTTAACAGTAACCTTCACAGTGCCAGCCTCTTTAACAGTGACCTCCACAGTGTCCGCCCCTTTAACATTGACCACACCTTTAACCGGGACTTTCATAGTGGCCGCCCCTTTAACAGTGACCTCCACAGTGCCTGCCCCTTTAATATTGACTACCCCTTTAACAGTGACCTTCATAAGGGCAGGCCCTTTAAGAGTGACCATCACAGTGCCCACCCCATTAACAGTGACCTCCACAGTACCCGCCCCTCTAACATTGACCACCCTTTTAACAGTGACCTTCATAGTGGCCGCCCCTTTGACAGTGACATCCACAGTACTCGCCCCTTTAACAGTAACTTCCACAGTGCCCGCCCCTATAACAGTGACCTCCGCAGTGCCTGCCCCTTTAACAGTGACCTCAGCAGTGCCTGCCCCTTTAACAGTAAACTCCACAGCACTCGTCTGTTTAATAGTGGCCTCTTCCCCCCCATGCATGTAGCAGTGTAGTTGTGCCATCATACATCATATGACAGAATTTCTAAGGATCTGCAAACTGCTAAAACCTGTGATCAGCTGTTATGGCAACCTCGAGTAGGACCTGCAAGCTTCTATTGGCTGATAAAGGACATGTGACCATGTGTATGGCAGTTGGGGTATGAGTGAAAGACTTGTAGACTACTATTGGTTAATGCAGGTCATTTTTTGGGAATATCTCAGGAAAGGTATGTCCTAGAGAGCTGAGACCCGGTCTACAACCTTCCCAGACACCTGATGTACCTGTGTGCCAAATTTGGTGAAGATCGGTCTATTTGTTTGGTCGCTCATAAAGAACGTCCAGACAGACAGACAGACAGACGTCTAGACAGAAAGAAACTCATTTTTATATACACTCACCTAAAGAATTATTAGGAACACCATACTAATACGGTGTTGGACCCCCTTTTGCCTTCAGAACTGCCTTAATTCTATGTGGCATTGATTCAACAAGGTGCTGATAGCATTCTTTAGAAATGTTGGCCCATATTGATAGGATAGCATCTTGCAGTTGATGGAGATTTGAGGGATGCACATCCAGGGCACGAAGCTCCAGTTCCACCACATTCCAAAGTTGCTCTATTGGGTTGAGATCTGGTGACTGTGGGGGCCATTTTAGTACAGTGAACTGATTGTCATGTTCAAGAAAGCAATTTGAAATGATTCGAGCTTTGTGACATGGTGCATTATCCTGCTGGAAGTAGCCATCAGAGGATGGATACATGTTCTCATTCTGTTTACGCCAAATTCGGACTCTACCATTTGAATGTCTCAACAGAAATCGAGACTCATCAGACCAGGCAACATTTTTCCAGTCTTCAACAGTCCAATTTTGGTGAGCTCGTGCAAATTGTAGCCTCTTTTTCCTATTTGTAGTGGAGATAAGTGGTACCCGGTGGGGTCTTCTGCTGTTGTAGCCCATCCGCCTCAAGGTTGTGCGTGTTGTGGCTTCACAAATGCTTTGCTGCATACCTCGGTTGTAACGAGTGGTTATTTCAGTCAACGTTGCTCTTCTATCAGCTTGAATCAGTCGGCCCATTCTCCTCTGACCTCTAGCATCCACAAGGCATTTTTGCCCACAGGACTGCCGCATACTGGATGTTTTTCCCTTTTCACACCATTCTTTGTAAACCCTAGAAATGGTTGTGCGTGAAAATCCCAGTAACTGAGCAAATTGTGAAATACTCAGACCGGCCCGTCTGGCACCAACAACCATGCCACGCTCAAAATTGCTTAAATCAGCTTTCTTTCCCATTCTGACATTCAGTTTGGAGTTCAGGAGATTGTCTTGACCAGGACCACACCCCTAAATGCATTGAAGCAACTGCCATGTGATTGGTTGACTAGATAATTGCATTAATGAGAAATAGAACAGGTGTTCCTAATAATTCTTTAGGTGAGTGTATATGTCCACTATTATGTGGTTACTACATTTACCAATACAGCTAAGCGTGAAATCAGAGCCGGTGTCCGCTGTTTGCATGTAGTTTAAGGCAGCTGCACAGAGAGCTGAATGTGCCGAGTCGCATGTAACAGAGCCAAACGCTGCCCAGACATGGGGCTCGGCTGTAAGAAGGAAGAGTACGCGAGTGCCGGACTTACCCTACCCGAACCGGACACACACGGCGACGAACGATGTGGGAACACTGCCGGCCGTACGTTGGAGCGCAGAGGACGCTGACCCCGCTCGCGACCCGGAAGTAAAGCTGCGCCTGCGCACAACGCTGCTGTGAATGTGATCCGAACGTAGCTGACAGGGGGAAGGGCGCAGCAGTGCTCTATATACGATGTGTGGGAGCCTCCCCTCCCACAAATACGGCAACTACGTTGCCTACACATGTCGCCCACATATACAATCTGCCCTGGATGGCATACCCGTCCTATCGTGATGCCATATATTTTTCAACGTTGATTATAAGCTTTTTGAGAATCAGCAATCCTGTCTGTCCTTTCCAACACAACTGGCACATTCCTAAAATACTCTGTGCTGCTGGGGACCCTGCTCTTTCTACCTTTTTACTTTTAGTCCAAAATCTTCAACAAGATCAGCACGGAGGAGCGACGTAGCAAACCTACGTAGCAAACCTACTTCATCACGTCTTCACCCCCTCTGACGAAGGGGCTTCATCATCGGGAGAAGGGACCGAGCCAGCAAGTCGCTATCATGGCCGCGAGTCAGCAGGGTGGCAGCAGTGTGAGTTCGGTAGCCAAACCTGCCCGGAGTAGACAACCCACTTTTGAAGGAGCCTACCTGCCCGGGAAGTAGCGGTGCGTAGTGTTAGGGGGTAAAATCACCTACTCGTGGTTTAGCAGTTTTTTGTTAAGCCGCCGGAGGAGGTGAACATGACCATATGTAGAATTTGTGGGCAGAAGGTGAAGCGTGGCCAGGGTGCCAATGTTGGCACCACGGCCCAGCGTCAACATATGCAGCGTCACCATAACGTGGCCCGGGAGAACCATGGCTCCAATTTGGGTGTCCAGCCTGCTGAAGCAACCACTGCATCACCCAGTGGCATGCAGTCGATTTCAGGCAGTCAAGACTCCACCACCTCAGCCGAAGGGAGCTGTCTGTCCTTCCCATCATCTACCAGTCCTGATGCTCCTGCTCCTCGTCCTCCTATTACTCATAACTCATTCCATCAGCAATCGATTACCGAAGCGATTGCCAAGAGATAACAGTATGCCTGCACTTATACAACAGCACAGTAGCTGAAAATGTTCCTGGCCAAGTTGCTGGTGCTGCAGTCCATCTTTTTCCAAGTGGTGTACTCTGCACCTTTCAGAGAACTTATAGCTTGTGCCAAGCCGAGGTGGAGGGTCCCAAGCCATCATTTATTTTCCAAAAAGGCAGTACAAGCCCTGCATATGCATGTAGAACAGAAGGTGGGCCAGTCCTTAAGCCTGTTGGTGTCTGCCAAAGTGCACGACAGCGCCAACGTGTGGATCTGTAACTACGGTCAGGAACAATACATGCCCTTTACAGCCCACTGGCTGAATGTGGTTCCTGCACAGCCACACCAGCAACTTGGCCAGGTAACGCCGCTTCCACCTCCACATTGTTACGCCGTTGGTCCTGCGACAATGTCCGCCCTGCCTTCCCATCCTCCACTGCAGGGACAATTCACAGTGCCCCTCCAGCATACCACATGTGCAGGGCACGGCGGTGTCACGCTGTTCTGAACCTCATTTGCTCCACAGACAGAATCCGTTATTTGGGGGTTATTCTTCTGACGGATCAAAGGAAAGGCAAAATAATCAGTGACGTCAAACTTACTGCTGACACCCTCTCCACTCTGTCAGACGGCTCTACTTGTATAAGCATTAGTGTTAAGCAAGCATGCTCGGCCAAACTGCTGTTCGGCTCGAGCATCGCTATGCTTTGAACATGGCGGTACTCAGCCGAGTACTGCATGTGCTCGAGCGCCATGCTTGAGTCTCCTCCCCGCACGTTTCGCAGCTGCTATGCAGCCAATAAATGTGCAGGTGAGTAGTGCCCTCACTGTAATGCCAGTAGCCATGTTGGCTACTGGCATCACAGTTATTGGCTGGCCGGAACATGTCATTGGGTGCTATACAGTACCCGATGACGCATGTTCAGCTTATTTGTAGTCAGGGAGAGCTGCGCTTCGGAAGGTACAGAGAGTGTAAGTCTGATTGCAATCAATTTTGTAGAAAAACGTTTCAAACACCCAAAACACCTTTTAAGGACTATTGTGCGTGGTGGCAGGCTGGCAGTATTTTATAGCTACCGTACAAATTTTTTTCCATAATTTTTAATACTTTTTATATAGAGGGTGTCTGCAGTGACTAGATACATCTGTCCAATACCTTCTGTGTGTCACGGCCAGATATTTGAGAAATATAAGTCAAAATTACTATAGTTTTTTTATCATTTATAATACTTTTTATATAGAGGGTGTCAGCAGTGACTTGTGACATCAGTCCAATACCTTCTGTGTGTCAGGGCAAGAAATTGGAGAAATATAATCGAAAATTAATATATTTTCCCATCATTTTCAATACTTTTTATATAGAGGGTGTCTGCAGTGACTTCTGACATCTGTCCAATACCTTCTGTGTGTCAGGGCCAGGGATTTGAGAAATATAAGTGAAAATTACTATATTTTCTCCATCATTTTCCATACTTTTTATATAGAGGGTGTCATCAGTGACTTGTGACATCAGTCCAATACCTTCTGTCTGTCAGGGCCAGAGATTGGAGAAATATAAGTGAAAATTACTATATTTTTTCCATAATTTTCAATACTTTTTATATAGAGGGTGTCAGCAGTGACTTGTGACATCTGTTCAATACTTTCTGTGTGTTAGGGCCAGAAACTGGAGAAATATAAGTGAAAATTTAATATATTTTTTCCATTATTTTCAATACTTTTTCTATAGAGGGTGTCTGCAGTGACTAGTGACACCTGCCCAATACCTTCTGTGTGTCAGGGCCAGAGATTGGAGAAATATACAGTACAGACCAAAAGTTTGGACACCCCTTCTCATTCAAAGAGTTTTCTTTATTTTCATGACTATGAAGGCATCAAAACTATGAATTAACACATGTGGAATTATATACATAACAAATAAGTGTGAAATATGTCATATTCTAGGTTCTTCAAAGTAGCCACCTTTTGCTTTGATTACTGCTTTGCACACTCTTGGCGTTCTCTTGATGAGCTTCAAGAGGTAGTCCCCTGAAATGGTCTTCCAACAGTCTTGAAGGAGTTACCAGAGATGCTTAGCACTTGTTGGCCCTTTTGCGGTCCAGCTCACCCCAAACCATCTCGATTGGGTTCAGGTCCGGTGACTGTGGAGGCCAGGTCATCTGGCGCAGCACCCCATCACTCTCCTTCATGGTCAAATAGCCCTTACTTTCAAAGTTTTCCCAATTTTTCAGCTGACTGACTGACCTTCATTTCTTAAAGTAATGATGGCCACTCGTTTTTCTTTACTTAGCTGCTTTTTTTTTTGCCATAATACAAATTCTAACAGTCTATTCAGTAGGACTATCAGCTGTGTATCCACCTGACTTCTCCTCAACGCCACTGATGGTCCCAGCCCCATTTATAAGGCAAGAAATCCCACTTATTAAACCTGACAGGGCACACCTGTGAAGTGAAAACCATTTCAGGGGTCTACCTCTTGAAGCTCATCAAGAGAATGCCAAGAGTGTGCAAAGCAGTAATCAAAGCAAAAGGTTACTATTTTGAAGAACCTAGAATATGACATATTTTCAGTTGTTTCACACTTGTTTGTTATGTATATAATTCCACATGTGTTAATTCATAGTTTTGATGCCTTCAGTGTGAATCTACAATTTTCATAGTCATGAAAATAAAGAAAACTCTTTGAATGAGAAGGTGTGTCCAAACTTTTGGTCTGTACTGTAAGTGAAATCTATTTTCCTTTTTCCATACTTTTACGTACTTTTTCAATATACTGTGCTTGCTGTGAACTGTGACAAGCGTGCCACATCTTGTGTGTCAAGCGTGCATATAACATTTAATATGTAGAAGGCGAGCAGTAGTGATGGACGAACATCGGCCGGGACAGTTCGCGAACACGTTCAAATGTGCGCGAACCGCAAGTTCGCGCGGGCTCCATTCACTTTAAAGACAGGCGATCCTGGAATACCTTCAGGTCATATTTGCAGCTACCAAATACTTATTAGAAGTGCACAAATAGTCCCATAACATGGACAGTGACGTACCAGATGTATCATTCGAATTTGCGATCTCCATTCATTAATTTTCGCCTATGCGCATGCGCAAAATAGGCGCGGCCTACTACAGCAACTGGATTTCCACCAGACCGAAGTTGGATGCGATCAGAAAAGATGGTTGGAAACAATTTTTGCGACGTTGAGGAAGAATTTCTGATCACTGCAAGTAATTTGACATTAAAGCAGTGTATTTGATTACATTTCACATGCATGTTATAACAATCGCTGTATATGCAGATCGAGTGTTTAAAAAAAGCGCCATTGCGAAAATCCCTAATGATGCAATTTCTTTTTTCGCGGTACATACAACTTCACATTTTATAAGGTCTTATGAGATATTAGTGTTTGGTGCACTAAGTATTGTTGTGACTGAGAACTTGCCACTCCAGTACCGGCCCCAAAAATTAGCCAATAGGCATTTACCTGACAGCACAGAACTTTGTAGGATTCTGTGACTGGAGGGACATTAGGCGGTCACAGGATAAAAATTTAACTGTCGGCCAGTACAGGCCCCAAAAATTAGCCAATAGGCGTTCACCTGACAGCAAAGCACTTTGGATTCTGTGGCTGGAGGTACATTAGGCGGTCACAGGATAAAAATTTAACTGTCGGCCAGTACAGGCCCCAAAGATTAGCCAATAGGCATTCACCTGACAGCAAAGAACTTTGGATTCTGTGGCTGGAGGTACATTAGGCGGTCACAGGATAAAATTTTTACTGTCGGCCAGTATAGGCCCCAAAAATTAGGCATTCAATAGACATAAAAGGCCTTTTATGCCGCTGTATTTACCTAAGACAGGGACCATGATTTGTTCTGGGTGGTGGCGTATATTTGTGGGCTGTTATTAGGACTCGTCACATGTGTTGAATTCCTCAGGATCCATGTCGCATTCATTTTTAGAAATGTGAGGTAGTCCACACCGTCGTTAGCTAGGCGAGTGCGCTTATCGGTCACAATCCCCCCTGCTGCGCTGAATGTCCTTTCGGACAGGACACTGGACGAAGGGCGAGAGTTCCCTGAGGCTGAATCCGGAGGACGGTTGTCAATGGGTTGGCTGTAAGAATGATCTCATATCCGAAGTGACCAACACATCTTCAAACCACCTTCTTCTTCCATGCGCTGTTGGATTAATACCCGCAACTGTTTCTCTGTGAGTGGAAATTCCTCTGCCAGCGCCCGCAAAAGCAGAATGCAGCATTTCTCGAAGCAAGGCCTGGAAGTGCTGCATTCTGACAGCCCTCTGTGATGGTGGTAACATTTCCGCCATTTTGTGTCTGTACCGGAGGTCTAAGTACGTTGCCACCCAGTACTGGTCCTTGCCCTTTATGCTTTTTATACGGGGGTCCCTCCTCAAACACTGGAGCATGAAGGCCCCCATTTGCACTAAACTGGAAGAGGTGGAGTGGCCTGGCTCTGCTCATCATCCAGGATAATGTCGTTCTCGTTCTCCTCCCCCCATCCACGGACAACACCAGGGATCCCAGAAACATTTAAAGCATGCTCTTCTTGCTCCTCCTCCGCCCTGGCACCATCCTCCTCTGACTGCTCTTCAGACTCCTGTTGTTGACTTGTCTCAGATGGAGTAGCCCCCACTGGGAATTCATCCAGCATTGCGACTTCCTCATCTTCCTGCTCTTGCTCCTCGACAGCTTGCTGGAGCAGCCTATCAAGCATATACAAAGTGGAGTTCCATCGTGTCGACCAGTCACAAATCAGATGTCTGACGGGCAGGTGGTGTCGCTGCTGAATGTCAGTAAGGCGAGCCATGGCTGAGTAAGATCTTTTAAAATGCCAGATATTTCCCTGGCCTGCTGCAAGACATCCTGGACCCCGGGGTATTTGGCAACGAATCGCTGCACGACTAAGTTCAGGACATGTGTATCACAGGACGACGGCGACGCGCGTCCTTCCCCTTGCGCCGCTGGCATCCTGTTCCTCTCCGGCAGCTGCAGGAGGTGTCTCTGCTTATTTCCTCCTTATTTAGAAGAGTTCCGAGATGTCTTCTCCTCATCCGAATTGGAGACTCTCCCTCCTCATAGACCCTATGACTGCACCATTGAATTAGAGGCTGGGTCTAAGTTCTCCAAGGGGCGTATTTACAACCTTTCTGGCCCCGAACGCAACGCCATGAAGGAATATTTAAAGGAGAGTTTAGAAAAAGGACATATTAGGCCTTCCACCTCCCCCATGGGTGCAGGGTTCTGTTTTGTCAAAAAGAAAGATGGTGGTCTCAGGCCCTGTATCGATTACAGAAAATTGAACAAGATCACCATTAGGAATCAGTATTCTATCCCGTTGATACCTCACTTGTTCAACCAGGTTTTGGGGGCTTCCTGGTTTTCCAAGCTTGACTTGAAAGGGGCTTATAATCTTATACGCATTAAGGAGGGAGATGAATGGAAAACTGCCTTCAACACCCCAGAGGGGCACTTTGAGTATTTAGTCGTGCCTTTCGGCCTTGGCAACGCCCCGGCAGTTTTCCAAAACTTCCTAAATGATATTTTCAGGGAGCTTATTGGTAGATTCGTTATTGTTTACCTTGACGATATCTTGATTTTCTCTCCGGACTGGAGATCCCATGTCTCCCATCTTAAACAAGTGCATGGTATCCTCAGAGAGAATCAATTGTCGGTCAAACTTGAAAAATGCGTGTTTGGAGTACAGGAAATTTTGTATTTAGGGTATATCCTTACTCCACATTCATTTAAAAAGGATCCTAAGAAGGTTCAGGCTATTCAAGACTGGGTGAGACCATCCTCCCTTAAAGCATTACAACGCTTTTTGGGGTTCTCCAATTACTATCGAAAATTTATTAAACATTTTTCTGTTATCGCCAAGCCCTTGACCGATTTAACAAAGAAGGGAGCGGACCTTATTAACTGGCCACCTAAGGCTCTCAAGGCCTTCGAATTTATTAAGATGTGTTTTCAAAATGCTCCAGTCTTGATTCAGCCAGATCCAGAGGTACCATTCGTTGTTGAGGTTTACGCATCGGAGGATGGGGTGGGGGCCATCCTTTCCCAGGGGTCTTCTAATTTCACCAATTTAAGACCCTGTGCGTTCTTTTCCCGTAAATTCTCTCCCACCGAGAGGAATTATGACATAAGAAACCGGGAACTACTGACTATCAAATGGGCTTTCGAGGAATGGAGACATTTTTTAGAGGGGGCCAAACACCGTGTTACGGTTCTTACTGACCATAAAAACCTAGTGTTTCTTGAAACCGACAAACGCCTTAATCCTAGGCAAGCTAGATGGGCCCTGTTCTTCACTCGTTTTAACTTTTCCATTACTTTCAGGCCAGGAAGCAAGAACATCAAGGTAGACGCCTTGTCCCAAATTTTTTGCGCTTTCCAGCCACCTGACACCCCTCCTGAACCCATCCTGCCGGCTGATATCATTGTGGCTTCGGTTTCTGCTGACCTCTCTTATGAAATTATTTCTGCACAGCATCTCGCACCTGCATGAACCCCCTCAGATAAGTTGTTTGTCCCTGGGCACTTCCGTCTTCGACTCTTAGGTGAGTGTCACGACTCTGTTCTTTGCGGCCATCCCGGTATCAATGCTACCATGGAGCTGGTGTCTAGATATTTCTGGTGGCCCACCTTGTCCAGAGATGTCCATTCCTATGTGTCCGCTTGTGAGGTATGTGCGAGATCCAAGTCTCCTAAAACTCGCCCTGCTGGGGAACTTCGACCTCTACCCATTCCCTGCAGGCCATGGTCTCATATCTCCATGGACTTCATCACCGATTTGCCCATCTCTGAGGGGAAGTCAGTGGTGTGGGTAGTGGTCGACAGTTTTAGTAAAATGGTGCATTTCGTCCCACTGGCTAGACTACCCAATGCCAAGATGCTAGCATCCTTATTTGTTGACCACATTGTATGACTGCATGGCGTTCCTGAGAATGTGGCTTCTGACAGGGGTGTTCAGTTTGTATCCAAGTTTTGGAAAGCTTTCTGTCAAAGGTGTAAGATTTCTTTATCCTTTTCGTCAGCCTTCCATCCCGAGACCAACGGGCAGACGGAAAGGTTAAACCAGGCAGTCGAACAGTTTCTCAGATGTTATGTGTCCGATAATCAGCATCGCTGGGTGGGAAATCTTGCGTTGGCGGAGTTCGCCATCAATAATCGGGTAAATTCCTCCACGGGAGTGTCCCCTTTTTTCTGTAACCTGGGTTATCATCCTCAAATGTTTCTGTGTCCTCTCTCAACCCGGAGGCCGATAGCTTCACATCAGACCTGTGCACAGTCTGGGCCCAGGTTCAATCGAACCTGGAGAAGACCCAGGAGGCTCAAAAAGTTCAAGCCAATAGGAAGCGCTCCAAGGGGGTTGACTTCGTGATCGGTGATAAGGTGTGGTAATCCACCAAAAATTTGTCTCTGAAAGGGGTTGGCAGAAAGTTTGCGCCGCGTTTTGTAGGACCTTACGAGGTTACAGAGATTCTCAATCCAGTGTCTTTTAGACTGAAATTTCCTGACTCCCTCCACATCCACAATGTGTTTCATAAGTCACTGTTAAAGAGGTATATTTCACATGTGGTTCCTTCACAAGGTCCTCCCTCTCCCGTGGAAGTAGAAGGCCATGACGATCTTTTTATATATAAGGTCCTTGATGTCAGGAAGGTTCGAAACTTCTTGCAGTACTTAGTGCATTGGAGGGGTTTTGGACCTGAGGAGAGTTCCTGGGTGCCAGCGCATCGGATGCATGCCTCCTCTTTGTTTAGAAAGTTCCACCGGGAACATCCGGAGAATCCTGGGGTCCTGAGGCCGCCGGGGAAGGGGGGGTACTGTCACAGGACGCCGGCGATGCGCGTCCTTCCCCTTGCGCCACCGGCATCCTGTTCCTCTCTGGCAGCTGCAGGAGGCGCCCTCCGCGCAGAGCGGGGAGCCGCTTGGCGTCTCTCTGCTGCCATGGCAACGGAGGGCGGAGCACGCCCAGCTGCACGCTCCTTCTATGTGCGGCCGGCGTCCTCTGTTGCCAGGATACCTGTGTGGGCTGAGCACCGAGCTGGACACTCGGCACTCAGCTATCAGTCCTGGGACAGGTCATGTGGCGCTGGCCACGTCACATGACCTTAGCCCTTCAGTATATAAGCAGGCAACCTGCTGGCCACAGGTTGCCTGTGATATTGCTTATATAGGCTCTTGATACTCTGCTCCATTGCTCTTGAATTTGACCAACGGCTAGTTATTTGACCACGCTCCTGCTTCTCCCTTGTACTCTGACGCAACCTCCAGGTTTGACCTCCGGCTTGTTATTGGTATTGTCTTTGCATCTCCCTCGTAGTTTGACGTGACCTCTCGTTGTGACCTTTGCTAGTTTGTTGACCCTTCTCGACTGCTGTACGCTTCTGTCGCCGCACGCCGCCCATTGCCTGTATCTGCTTTTCTCTGTCACTCCCGCACTTACTCAAGTTAGGGATCGCCGCCCAGTTGCGCTCCGTCGCCTAGGACGGGTAAGTGCAAGTAGGCAGGGACAGGGGCGTGGGTGGCAGACTAGTGGGTGCATGCTCTCCCTCTCTCCTTCCGGAGCGGCGTGACAGTGTGCCATGCATGGCACGTGTGTCATTTTGCCTTGTTTAAGCATGCTCAGCAGATTGGCACCATTGTCTCACACCACTTTACCAACTGTCAAATTGAGCGGGGTTAGCCACTGATCTGCCTGTGACCGCAAAGCTGAAAGGAATGAAGGACCGGTGTGGCTTTTGGCTTCCATGCACAACAGACGCAGCACAGCATGGCAACGTCTCATCTGGCACGTCAAATAGGTTCCGGGGATCTTGGGGGACGCAGAGGAAGAGACGGTAGCAGCGGAAAAGGAGGAGTCAGCCAAGGAGAAGAGGGAGGATGGAGTAGGAGGAGAAGAAAAAGATGCAGGCCTGCATGCAATCTGTGGTGGTAACACCAAATCTACACCGGTGCCACGGGTTGCATGCTTGACAGCGGTCAGAAGGTTCACCTAGTGGGCAGTAAAGGTTATGTACCTTCCCTGCCCGTCTTTGCTAGATCACGTTGTCTGTGGTCAGATGTATCTTGGCACCGACATTGTGTGCCAGAGATACATTCACTTGCCGCTGAACGTGGCCATATAGCTCTGGGATGCCCTTCTGGGAGAAATATTTCCTTCCGGGGATCTTCCATTGTGGTGTTCCAATGGCAACAAATTTTCTAAAGGCCTCCGAGTCCACCAGTTTATATGGCAGTAGTTGGCGGGCTAGCAGTTCCTGACAAGCCAGCGGTCAGCCGTTGGGCAAGAGGGTTATCCGGCATCATCATCTTTTTCGAACATTTGGGCCACGGAAGCCTGCCTTTTGCCAGATAAATGCAAGGACGGCACGATGAAAAGTGGAGTGGAGGACAATTGGGAAAAGAAAGGAGAAGGAGAAGAGGCAGGACATGGAGCACCGGGAGTGTGGCTTTGTGGGTTCTGACGGCGTTGCTCCCACTGGGCTCGGTCATGGGAGGCCAGGTGCCTTCTTAAGGCGGTCGTCCCAAG
Organism: Bufo bufo; assembly: GCF_905171765.1. NCBI lineage: Eukaryota > Metazoa > Chordata > Amphibia > Anura > Bufonidae > Bufo > Bufo bufo. The sequence continues at coordinate 298,377,536 of NC_053390.1, forward strand.
GTGAGTGTTTGGCTTACCGAGACTTATGCGTTGACAGCAAAGGCTGCAGATGGCAACACTATTGTCAGCAGCGGACACATTAAAAAAAGCCCACACTGCGGAGCCATGTGCCGGCGTCCTGGGAGTGCCAGATGTGACCGCGCAAGGTAGATGGCTCACTCCTGATACATTTGCAGTCTGCTTTTTGCCTCCTGTGCAATGTAAGTTCTGCCTGCTTCTCCTCCCTATCTGCTGCTCCGTCTCTCCCTCTGAACTCCCCTCCTCTTCCTCTCTTGTGGGCAGCCACGAGACGTCCATCGACACGTCATCATCGTCACCTTCCCCACCACTAACATTAGAGATCTCGGAGTAGACAGCAACAGCGGGGACCACCCTCCTTGGGCTGATCTGGGTACTGTTGTCAGACTGCTGGGTGGCGGCCGTTGTTACCTACTCTTCCTGATCCGATGCCAAGAATGGCTGCGCATCGGAAATGTCTTGGAATGGTTTGGAAAATAATTCCTCTGACTCGAGTGGAGGGGATATGGTGGTGGTGGTGTTGGTGGTGGTGTATTTAGGGGTGCACACAGCAGAGAGTGAAGAGAGTGCAGATAGAAAGGATGAGGAGGGTGCATAAGCGGAAGGCTCAACCAAGTCTGGTGCGTCCTTTGACGTAATCGCACCCACCTTCTGCGACTTCCCACTTAGGCTCTGGCCTGGTGCTCCTGCCCGACCCCTACCACCCCTGTGACAAAATTCTCTATAGAAGAGCAGTATTTGTGGAAGAAGGTATATAACACCCCGCTTCAATCAGTTGTTTTGAGGGGCAACTGGTATATCACACCAGTTATAATTATTTTTTCCAATACCGTTTGTCACTGTGTGTAGCAGAGGGAACGCAGCAAAACAGCAAACAAATGCTGCAGTACCCAAATACACTATAAAGAAAGTATATATAACACCCCGCTTCAATCAGTTGTTTTGGGGGGCGACTGGTATATCACACCAGTTATAATTATTTTTTCCAATACCGTTTGTCACTGTGTGTAGCAGAGGGAACGCAGCAAAACAGCAAACAAATGCTGCAGTACCCAAATACACTATAAAGAAAGTATATTGGTATATAACACCCCGCTTCAATCAGTTGTTTTGGGGAGCAACTGGTATATCACACCAATTATAATTATTTTTTCCGATACCGTTTGTCACTGTGTGTAGCAGAGGGAACGCAGCAAAACAGCAAACAAATGCTGTAGTACCCAAATACACTATAAAGAAAGTATATATAACACCCCACTTCAATCAGTTGTTTTGGGGGGCGACTGGTATATCACACCAGTTATAATTATTTTTTCCAATACCGTTTGTCACTGTGTGTAGCAGAGGGAATGCAGCAAAACAGCAAACAAATTCTGCAGTACCCAAATGCACTATATAGAAAGTATATTATTGGTAAATATAACACCCCGTTTCTATCAATTTTTTGGGGGGCAACTGGTATATCACACCGGTTATAATTATTTTTTCTAATTGCGTTTGTCACTCTGTGTAGCTGCAGTATCGCTGCAGAACCACTCACCACCGCTGCACAATACAAATCCACTATAATATGCTTTCTATGTTAGAAAGTATATTATAAATGTATTACACCCCTCTGTACTGCACACCTATCAATAGTACACCTATACCAGTCCTTAAAAGGACTTTTGTGGACCTATTTGATAGCGTTTTTGTCCTTAACAGTCTGTCCCTGCTCCACACAGCAACCTTTACCTGCACTGACAAAAGACTGAATATAAAATGGCAGCCAGATCAGGTTTATTTATAAGGAAGGGGGTATGTCCATGTGCTGAAACTTTTCAATTGGCTGTCCTGTACCACTTGATGGATGTGTCATGGGTCAAAGTTCTTTACAATGTAAAAGAATATGGCGGGCGCAAATATTGCAATATGTTCACACGTTCGGCGAATCGCGAGCGCGCAAAGTTTGCCGCAAACCGACCTCCGGGCGAACCGCAAGGCCATCTCTAGCGAGCAGTAAGGGACGGGGAAGTGGCCGTGATGCTGATGGTTCACGCAGAGGCCGTGGCCCTGGGCGAGTTGAAACTGTGCCTGCTGCCAGAGCACAAGAAAAACAATGATCCACAATACCTAGCTTCATGTCCCAGTTTGCAGGGCGTCGCAGGACAAAACTCTTGAAGTCAGACCAGTGCGACCAGGTGGTCGGTTGGAGTGCAGCAAATAATGCTTCCAGTCGGTTAAGCACCACCCTGTTTTCCACCAAGTCCAGTCTCTGTAGCCAAGAGTCTGGTCAACAGAATTCTCTCCCTGATCCTCCTTCATCCCACCATGGAGAGTCTGGCAAAACAAGTGATCCCACACTTGGAAATTTTGAGGAGCTCTTTTCATTGCCATTATTTGATTTGGCCCTCTCGCCAAGCACGCTTGAAGAGGGACATGAGATCTTGTGCTCTGATTCCCGACCTCTTGAGCATCCACAGTCACAAGAACATGACTGTGGGAAATGACAATTAGTGTTTAAAGAGGTGGATGATGATGAGACACAGTTGCCAATGAGTCAACCGCAATTACTGTCTCAAGAGGTTGATGAAGAGGATGAGATACAGTTGTCAATCACTGAGGTTGTGGTTAGGTCAACAAATCAAGAGGATGATCAGAGTGAGATAATGGAAGAGTTGGTGGTGGACTATGAGGTCACTAACGCAACCTGGGAAGGTGGAAAGCAGAGCGACGACAGCAGTACAGAGGGGGAAGGATCTGAAGCAGCGCAACAGGCTGGAAGAGGCAGTGAGGTTTCAAAAGGGAGAAGGCAGGCCACACCAAACAGGCCCACAACTGTTCCACGGAGCACCCCTTGCATAAATCTCCCTTGCCAAGGGTTAGGTGTCCTGCAGTATGGCACTTTTTTGAGGAAAGTGTGGACGGCAAAAAAATAGTAGTTTGCAACCTGTGCCACACCAAAATGAGCCGAGGCGTGAATTCTAGCAACCTCACCACCACCAGCGTGATCTGCCACATGGCATCCAAGCACTGTAATAAGTGGGATGAACGCCCGGGTCCACAACCTGTGTCTGCGAGTCACACCACTGCCTCCTCTTCCCCTATGGTACGTGCTGGCCAATCGCCTGTCGAAGGTGCAGGCGAGGAAGCCTCCTGCCCTGCACCTGGACCTTCGCAAGCACCATCAGCGACCACATCCACTTCCCTGTCCCAGTGCAGCGTCCAAATGTCATTACCCCAGGCATTTGAATGCAAGCGCAAATACCCAGCCACCCGCCCACAGGCCATAGCAGTAAATGTGCACCTTTCAAAATTACTGGCCCTGGAAATGTTGCCATTTAGGCTTGTGGACACTGAGGCCTTCCGCAGCCTGATGTCGGCGGCTGTCCTGCATTACTCTGTCCCCAGTCGCCACTATTTTTCAAGGTGTGCCGTGCCCGCCTTACACCAACATGTGTCCTGAAACGTCACACGTGCACTGACTAATGCAGTTACTGGAAAGGTCCCCTTAACCACGGACAGATGGACAAGTGCATTTAGCCAGGGACGCTACATTTCCCTGACGGCACACTGGGTGAACATTGTGGAGGCTGGGAGCGAATCGTACCCTGGGATGGCACAAGTGCTACCGACGCAGAGGATTGCGGGCCTAATTCCATCAGGGTTTCTGCAAGCACCTATGTTAGTGGCTCCAACCCCCACTTCTCCTCCTCAGCCTCCGCCTCCACTTCCACCTCCGAATTATCTGCGTACAGCACCAGTCAGTCATCAGGCAGTAGCTGGAAGCAATGTAGCACTGCCGTAGGGAAGCGTCAACAGGCCGTGCTAAAGCTGATATGCTTAGGGGACAAACAGCACATCGCCGCAGAACTGTTGCAGGGGATAAGGGACCAGACTGAGCTGTGGCTCTCACCACTCAACCTACAACCAGGCATGACTGTGTGTGATAAAGGCCGTAACTTGGTGGTAGCTTTGGAGCTCGGCAAGCTCAGACACATCCCATGCCTAGCCCACGTCTTAAACTTAGTGGTTCAGTGGTTTCTCAAAACCTACCCCATTTTGCCTGAGCTACTGGTGAAGGTGCGCGGCATGTGTGCACATTTCCGCAAGTTATCGACAGCTTCAGCCGGTCTGTCAACGCTGCAGCAGCACTTTAACTTGCCAGGTCACCGGCTGTTGTGCGACGTGAGCACGTGCTGGAACTCCACGTTCCACATGTTGGACAGGCTTTGCGAGCAGCAGAGGGCAGTAGTGGAATACCAGCTGCAACATGGTCGTCGCCTTTCCAGTCAGCTCCCGCTAATCAGAAGCAAGGAGTGGGCATGGATGTCTGACATCTGTGAGGTTTTAAGAAACTTTGAGGAATCAACACAGATGGTGAGCGGCGATATCGCTATTATAAGCATAACCATCCCACTTCTGTGTCTACTCAAACGCTCGCTACTCACAATTAAGGACAATGCTTTGCATGTGGAAGAGGTGGAAATGGGGGAAGAAGATATTACACAGGGTGATTCCCACGACCCGCGCGTTATAGGCATTTTAGACAACACGGATTACTGGGTGTTCACCCTTCTTGACCCCCACTACAAAGAGAACGTCTCATCTCTCATTCCTCAGGTGGAGAGGACGAGCAAAATGGTGCATTACCAAAAGGTCTTTGTTGAAAAATTGCTCCAAAAATTTATATTTGACAACGCTGGTGGCAGAGTTCATACTTCCTTGGGCAACCGAGGAGGGGAGACAAGTGGAACACACAGCACTTTCAACAGAGGCAGGGCAACACTCTCCAAGGCCTGGGACAGTTTTATGAAACCCCGCCAGCAGCCTCACCCTGATGCGCGGCCTAGTGTCACAAGGAGGGAAAAGATTTGGAAGATGGTGAAGGAGTACGTAGCAGACGGTGTCAGCGTCCTCAGTGATCCCTCAGTGCCTTACAACTACTGGGTGTCCAAGCTGAACACGTGGCACAAACTGGTGCTCTATGCCTTGGAGGTGCTGGCCTGCTCTACCGCCAGCGTTTTGTCTGAGCGGGTATTTAGTACTGCTGATGGCATTATAACAGATAAGCGTATCCACCTGTCAACTGAAAATGCTGACAGGTTGACTCTAATAAAAATGAACAAGGCCTGAATTGCCCCAGACTTCTCGACTCCACCAGAGGAAAGCGGATGAACAAAGGCCCTTTAACCCCTTAGTGACCACCCATACGTGTTTTTACGGCGGTCACTAAGGGGCCTTAGGCTGGGCCACCGCGTTTTTACGGCGGCCCAGTCTAAGCGCTGCACGGCTCCCCCGTGCAGCGGGGAGCGCGGACATGGCTCTCACATGAGAGCAGGGTCCCTGCTCTAACAGCCCGGACCGGCAGGAGTGCCGATCCGGGCTGTTTAACCCTTTACATGCCGGGCGCAATGGCGCCCGCTGCATGTAAAGTGGTGACAGAGGGAGCGGTCTCCCTCTGTCTCCCATCAGCACCCCAAAAATGCGATCGCGGGGTGCTGATGTGTTGGGAAGCTTACCTTGCTTCCGATCAGGGCCCCGAGCCTGTCTTCCGTTACCTCCAGCAGGCTGTGCCTCTCTGGCGCAGCCTGCTGGTCAATGTTTGAATAGCATTGCTATTGAAATGCAATGCATTATAGAGATAATGCATTACATTTTAAAAGCAATCAAAATACTGTATATTATAGTCCCCTTGTGGGACTATTAAGTAGTAAAAAAAATAGAAAAAAAATACACATTTATTAAATAAATAAAAATCCATAAAATAAAAAAAATATGCTTTTTTTTCCATTGAAAATACGCTTTTCAATGAAAAAAATTGCAAAAAGAAAGTATCCCCCATATGTTTGGTATTGCCACGTCCGTACCGACCGGGACTACATAAATATGACATAAATTATCCCCTATGGTGAACGCCGTTAAAAAGAAAGACCGAATTTCGAATTTATTCTTAGTTTCCACTGAAAAAAACGTAATAACAAGCTATCAAAAAGCGGCATTTACTCCAAAATCATACCAATGAAAAATACAAGTCGTCTTTCAAAAATCAAGCCCTCACACAATTCCATATAAAAAAAATAAAAAAAAATTATGGGTCTTGTGAAGTGGCAATGCAAAATCATTTTTTTGGTAATAAAATGGGTTTTATTGCAAAAAAAGTAGTAAAACGTAAACAAAATTATAAGTATTTAGTATCACTGTAATCGTACTGACCCAGAGAATAAAGATATTATGTTATTTGTACCGAAAAATTAACGCCATCAAATTTATAATGTAAAAACGCAGTGGCAGTGTTGCTATTTTTCCCCATCTCCCTCCCAGAAAGAGTTAATAAAAGTTAATCAGAAAGTTATGTGTACCCCAAAATGGCGCCATTAAAAACTACAACTTGTCCCGTAAAAAACAAGCCCTCATAAAGCTATATAGACTAAAAAATACAAAAGTTATAGCTCTTGGAACGAGACCATGAAAAAAGGAAGAAAAACGCTTGGTCATAAAGGCCCAAACGGGCTTGGTCACTAAGGGGTTAAATGTGTTGTTTAATGTACTCAATACACTGTATTCTCATGCACCCCTTCCACCACAAAAAAGGTTATATGGTTAAATCTTCCTTTTCTCCTCCTCCTCTTCCATCATATCAACATGCTTATTTGTCGCATATAATGCCGTCGCATATATGCCCTTGCATATAATGTTTAACAGGGTCAGCTCACCTGCAGGCCCTCGCATATATTGTTTTACTGGGTCAGCTCAACTGCAGGCCCTCGCATATAATGTTTTAAAGGGTCAGATCGTCTGCAGGCCCTCGCATATAATGTTTTACAGGGTCAGCTCAGCTGCAGGCCCTCGCATATAATGTTTTACAGGGTCTGCTCAACTGCAGGCCCACGCATATAATGTTTTACAGGGTCAGCTCAACTGCAGGCCCTCGCATATAATGTTTTACAGAGTCAGCTCACCTGCAGGCCCTCGCATATAATGTTTTACAGGGTCAGCTCACCTGCAGGCCCTCACCTACAATATTTTACACGGTCAGCTCACCTTCTGATGATGACAGCAAAGTCTTGCCTGTTGGTACTCTGGCACACATGGCTGACTTCATTTTATGCTGCTTTTCCCACGACCCGCATGTTATATGCATTTTAGACAACACAGATTACTGGGTGTTCACCCTTCTCGACCCCTGCTACAAAGAGAACTTCTCATCTCTCATTCCTCTGGTGGAGAGGACAAGCAAAACCGTGCTATACCAGAAGGTCCGTGTTGAACAATTGCTCCAAAGTTGATAGGGCAGACACCCAAATGGATCATCGCCATCACAGGGACGTGCGATCACCTAGAAGTTATCTTGAGTCAACAAAGCGGCAGCAGGCCCTCACCTACAAGTCCAATCTCAGTAGCCAAGAGTCTGGTCAACACAATCCTCACCCTGATGGCACACTGGGTGAACGTTGTGAAGGCCGGAAGCAAGTTGTCTGCTGCCACCAGACTTGCCCTCCAATAGATCCTCAATAATGGAAAGTGTACTCATTCCAATAACAGGGCCGCTTAGGACAGCTGTATTGTTATTAATCGTCACTACCTCCCCGAGTCGGGAGTGGGTAATTGCCACGCGCCTGCTGCCTTCCTTCAATGTTTCTGCTTTAATAACTTGACCCACCCTCTCCACCCAATTAGATTTCAGCCATTGACATCCCTTGGATGTGGTATCCCTTTCTCAAGCTCCCTCTCTGGCATCAAACCCTAATTCCCCGTTACCCCTGATCACCATGGTAGTTGCAGAATAGAACATCGAAAGCTAATAGGGCAGACATCCAAAAGGATCATCGCCACTCAACCTACAACCAGGCATGGTTGTGTGTGATAATGGCCGTAACTTGGTGGTAGCTTTGGAGCTCGGCAAGCTCAGACACATCTCATGCCTAGCCCACATCTTAAACTTAGTGGTTCAGTGGTTTCTCAAAACCTACCCCAATTTGCCTGAGCTACTGGTGAAGGTGCGCCGCGTGTGTGCACATTTCTGAAAGTTATTGACAGCTTCAGCCGGTCTGTCAACGCTGCAGCAGCACTTTAACTTGCCAGCTCACCGGCTGTTGTGCAACGTGAGCACGTGCTGGAACTCCACATTCCACATGTTGTCCAGACTTTGCGAGCAGCAGAGGGCAGTAGTGGAATACCAGCTGCAACATGGTTGTCGCCTTTCCAGTCAGCTCCCGCTAATCAGAAGCGAGGAGTGGGCATAGATGTCTGACCTCTGTGAGGTTTTAAGAAACTTTGAGGAATCAACACAGATAGTGAGCGGCGATAACGCTATTATAAGCGTAACCATCCCACTTCTGTGTCTACTCGAACGCTCGCTGCTCACAATTAAGGATGGCGCTTTGCATGTGGAGGAGGTGAAAATGGGGGAAGAAGATATTACACAGGGTGATAGCCAAATCACCCTCCGTCCGTCTTCTCAGCGTGAATTGGACAGTGAAGAGGAGAAGGAGGAGCAGGAGGAGCAGGAGACGGTTGCTTCCGCTACAGAGGGTAGTACCCATGGAAGTTTAATTCCATTTCTTCGGCGTCGGTAGGCAGAAGAGGAGGAAGAGGAGGAGGAGATTGAGAGTGATCCTCCTGATGATGCCAGCAAAGTCTTGCCTGTTGGTACTCTGGCACACATGGCTGACTTCATGTTAGGCTGCCTTTCCCACGACCCGCGCGTTATACACATTTTAGACAACACAGATTACTGGGTGTTCACCCTTCTCGACCCCCACTACAAAGAGAACGTCTCATCTCTCATTCCTCAGGTGGAGAGGACGAGTAAAACGATGCATTACCAAAAGGTCCTTGTTGAAAAATTGCTCCAAAAATTTCCATTTGACAACGCTGGCGGCAGAGTTCATACTTCCTTGGGCAACCAAGGAGGGGAGACAAGGGGAACACACAGAAATTCCACCAGTGGCAGGGCAACACTCTCCAAGGCCTGGGAAAGTTTTATGACACCCCGCCAGCACCCTCACCCTGATGCACGGCATAGTGTCACAAGGAGGGAAAAGTTTTGGAAGATGGTGAAGGAGTACGTAGCAGACCATGTCAGCGTCCTCAGTGATCCCTCAATGCCTTACAACTACTGGGTGTCCAAGCTGAACACGTGGCACAAACTGGTGCTCTAAGCCTTGGAGGTGCTGGCCTGGCCTGCCCTGCCACCAGCGTTTTGTCTGAGCGGGTATTTAGTGCTGCTAGTGGCATTATAACAGATAAGCGTATCCACTTGTCAACTGAAAATGCTGAAAGGTTGACTCTTATAAAAATGAACAAGGCCTGGATTGGCCCAGACTTCTCAACTCCACCAGAGGAAAGCGGATGAACAAAGGGACTTTAAATGTGCTGTTTAATGTACTCAATACACTGTATTGTCATGCATCCCACAAAAAAGGGTATATGGTTAAATCTTCCTTTTCTCATCCTCCTCCTCCTCTTCCATCATATCAACATGCTTATTTGTCGCATATAATGCTCTCGCATATATGCCCTTGCATATAATGTTTAACAGGGTCAGCTCACCTGCAGGCCCTCGCATATATTGTTTTACAGGGTCAGCTCAACTGCATCCCCTCGCATATAAGGTTTTACAGGGTCAGCTCACCTGCAGGCCCTCGCATATAATGTTTTACAGGGTCATCTCACCTGCAGGCCCTCGAATAATAATATTTTACAGGGTCAGCTCAGCTGCAGGCCCTCGCATATAATGTTTTTCAGGGTATGTTCACTTGCAGGTTCACGCATATAATGTTTTACAGGGTCAGCTCATCTGCAGGCCCTCGCATATAATGTTTTACAGGGTCAGCTCACCTGTAGGCCCTCACATAAAATGTTTTACAGGGTCAGCTCACCTGCAGGCTCTCGCATATATTGTTTTACAGGGTCAGCTCAACTGCAGGAACTCGCATATAATGTTTTACAGGGTAAGCTCACCTGCAGGCCCTCGCATATAATGTTTTACAGGGTCAGCTCAACTGCAGGCCCTTGCATATATTATTTTACAGGATCAGCTCAACTGCAGGCCCTCACATATAATGTTTTACAGGGCCAGCTCATCTACAGGCCCTTGCATATTATGTTTTACAGGGTCAGCTCACCTGCAGGCCCTCACCTACAGTACAATCTTTTACAGGATCAGCTCACCTTCTGAGGATGACGGCGAAGTCTTGCCTGTTGGTACTCTGGCACACATGGCTGACTTCAATTTATGCTGCCTTTCCCATGACCCGCACATTATACGCATTATAGACAACACGGATTACTGGTTGTTCACCCTTCTCGACCCCCGCTACAAAGAGAACTTCTCATCTCTCATTCCTCTGGTGGAGAGGACAAGCAAAACCGTGCTATACCAGAAGGTCCTTGTTGAACAATTGCTCCAAAGTTGATAGGGCAGACACCCAAATAGATCATTGCCGTCACGGGGATGTGCGATCGCCTAGAAGTTATCTCGAGTCAACAAAGCAGCCGTCACAAAGAGGGGTAGAGGGTAGTGACCACTGGCTCCACCCACACCCCTGTCCCTGCCTACTTGCACCACTCGTCCTAGGCATCGAGGTACAACTGGACGACGTTCCCTAGCCTGGGTAAGTGCGGAGGGAGATACAAGACAAACAACAGATATGTCAGCAAGCCGAGTCAGAACTAAGGATATCGCTAAATTACAAAAGGATAATCAAAGAGAAGTCAAGTCCACGCCAAAGGTCAAACCAGGAGAAGCCAATAAATGCAGGGAGCAACCGGGGACAAAGTCGGGAATGGAGCCCGGAATCTAGCCGCATGTCACACAGAACAAGTTCAGGAAGAGACTGAATTCACAGGCAACCTGTGGCCAGCAGGCTGCCTGTTAAATAGTGGAGAAGAGGAGTCATGTGACGTGGCCAGAGTCACATGACTCATTCTCCTGAATCCAGCCGAGCACCGAGTGATAAGCTCGGCGCTCAGGCTTACCACAGTTGCCATGGACGCGAAGGACACTGACTGCGCCAAGGGAATACACGCGGCCAGATCCTCCCCGTCCATCGTTGCTGTGGAGACGAGGACGTAGCGCACGTCCTTGCTCCGTATGAACCGCAGAGCGCTGACTGCGGTGAATAGGGGGAACCTGCCGTCGGTGCCCTGTGACAGTACCCCCCCTTCTATGTGGGGCCACCCGACCCAAAGCCGATGGAGCAGGCTTGTGAGGATGATCACGATGAAACCTTTGAATCAGCCTATTAGCGTGAATCTTATTCATTGGTACCCATGATTTTTCCTTAGTTCCGTAACCTTTCCAATGAACTAAGTATTGAAAGGAATTTCGAACCTTCCTAACGTCAATGATCTTGGAAATGACATATTCCTCTTGCTCATTCACCAGCACTGGGGGAGGAGTACTTTGCGACAGAACCACGGGTGAAACATACTTTTTAAGCAAAGATTTATGAAACACATTATGAATGTGGAACGAATCTGGAAACTTCAACCTGAAAGATACGGGATTAATAATTTTTAGGATTTCATACGGACCCACAAAACGTGGTGCAAACTTCCTGGAGGACACTCTCAGAGACAAATTCTTAGTGGACAGCCAAACTTCTTCTCTGACCTTAAAGTCCCCTCCTTTGGAACGTTCTCTATTAGCATAGATTTTCTGAATCTCTTGAGCTTTCTCTAGGTTCTGCTGAACCCGAGCCTAAACTGTGCACAGTTCAAAAGTTACACTGTCAGCCTCAGGATTAGGTGATAGAACAGATGAAACAGAACTAAATCACGGGTGAAAAACAAAATTGCAGAAAAACAGAGAAACCCCTGTGGAAAAGTTCACCCTGTTGTTGATGGCAAAATCCACCAAAACGAGATATTTCACCCATAGTTGCTGGTTATCAGAGATGTAAGATCTTAGAAACTGCTCAACGGCTTGATTAAGGCGTTCGGTTTGTCCATTCGACTCAGGATGAAAGGCTGAAGAGAATGACAAAGATATATCACATCTCTGACAAAATGCTCTCCAGAACTTGGAGACAAACTGAACACCTCTGTCGGACACAATATTTTCAAGAATACCATGTAAACGTACCACCTGTTCAATAAACACAGAAGCCAAGGTCTTGGCATCAGGAAGTTTGGCTAACGGAACGAAGTGTACTATCTTACTGAATCTGTCGACCACTACCCAAACCACCGACTTCCCTTCCGAGGGAAGTAAGTCAGTGATGAAATCCATCGAAATATGTGACCAGGGTTTACTCGCAATGGGTAGTGGTCATAGTTCACCAGCAGGACGTGATCTGGGCGTTTTGGACCTGGCACATACCTCGCATGCAGAGACATAAGATTTGACATCCCTGGATAGTGTGGGCCACCAATAAGACCTAGACACGAGTTCCTTGGTTCCCTCAATACCAGGATGTCTGCACAAGACTGAGTCATGACACTCACTCAGCAAACAGAGACGAAAATGCTCAGAAACAAATAACTTATCAGTAGGTGTTTGTGGTGGTGCTAGATGTTGCTGCGCTTCAATGAGAGAAGCCAGTTCCTCGGACAAAGCTGCCACAATAATGTTAGCTGGTACGATGGGTTCAGGAGGAATGTCAGGGGGTTGAAATGCACAAAAACTTCGAGACAAGGCATCAGCCTTTACGTTCTTACTTCCTTGTCTAAAAGTAATCAAGAAGTTAAAACGCGTGAAGAAAAAAGCCCATTTGGCTTGACATGGATTCAGGCGTTTAGCAGATTCGAGGAACAATACATTTTTATGGTCAGTGAGCACAGTGATACAATGTTTAGCCCCCTCCAAAAAATGTCTCCATTCCTCAAACGCCCATTTGATGGCTAAAAATTCTTGATTACCAATGTCAGAATTCCTCTCAGTGGGAGAGAATTTCTGTGAGAAAAAAGCACAGGGTCTTAAATTGGTAAGATTAGAGGGTCCCTGCGAAAGCACCGCCCCCACCCTATCCTCAGAAGCGTCAACCTCTACAATGAAAGATCTCTCTTGATCAGGCTGAACCAAAACTGGGGCGTTCCTAAAATACCTTTTAAGGGTCTCAAAGGCCTCAATAGCCTCTACAGACCAGTTCTCCAAATCCACCCCCTTCTTAGTGAGGTCGGTCAAAGGTTTGGCAACTACCGAATTTTTTTAAATAAATTTACCGTAATAGTTGGAAAATCCTAAAAAGCGCTGTAAGGCTTTCAAGGATGATGGTCCTACCCAATCTAAAATGGCCTGTACCTTACCAGGGTCCATTTTAAAAGCGTAAGGAGTGAGAACATAACCCAGATACAAGATTTCCTGAACCCCAAAGACACATTTTTTCAATTTAACAGACAGTTGATTTTTTCGGAGAATCTCCAGAACTTGTCTGGTATGCACAACATGAGATTCCCAACTCCAAGAAAAAATCTAAATGTCATTGAGATATACAATCATAAATTTGCCAATAAGTTCCCTGAAGATGTCATTCATGAAATTTAGAAAAACTGCAGGAGCATTACTAAGCCCAAAAGGCATGACCAGGTATTCGAAATGCCACTCCGGAGAATTAAAACTAGTTTTCCATTCGTCCCCTTCTTTAATACGAACTAGGTTGTAAGCTCCCCTCAGGTCAAGTTTGGAGAACCATGAAGCTCCTAGAACTTGATTGAACAGATCGGGAATCAAAGGAAGAGCGTATTGATTTTTAACAGAAATTTTGTTCAATTCCCGATAGTCAATACAAGGCCTAAGCCCTCCGTCCTTTTTCTTGTCAAAAAAGAACCCTGCCCCCATAGGAGATACAGAGGGCCTAATATGTCATTTAAGCAAACTTTCCTTGACATATTCTCTCATGGAATCAATTTCTGGACCAGATAGATTATATATAGGCCCCTTGGGGAACCTAGCACCTTCCATCAATTAAATAGCGCAGTCATAAGGTCTATGGAGTGGCAACCCCTCTGGGTCAGATGAGGAGAATACATCCACATAATCCTCTATGAATGGAGGTAATATTTTGGATTCTGCTGAGACTCCCGCATGGACAATAGACAAACATGAATCACATTTAGGGCCCCATTTGACTAGTTCACCTCTGGTCCAATCAATCACAGGGTTGTGTAATTGGAGCCATGGCATACCTAGCACCACATCAACAGGTAAATTCTCCAAAATTAATAGGGCACAACTCTCAGTATGACACACCCCCACCTTTAGCGTAATCTCGGGAGTAGAAAACCTCACGGTACCTCCTAATAATGGGGTAGAATCAATAGCAACAATGTATACAGGATCAGGAAGGGTCAGGATAGGAATTCCCACCTGGCGGGAAAATTTGATATCAATAAAGCTAACAGCTGATCCAGAATCAATAAAAGCTTTACCTGAACCCTTATTGAGCCCTGCTGAAACAGTAACAGGCACCAAGAATTTACCTTCAACAATATCCGGGAGTACCTTGTTATTAGATGTCCCAGGTTTGAGTGATTTACTGGGAGGAGGCTTCTTGGGACATTGTCGAATCCAATGGTCAAAACCGCCACAATAGAAACATGTCTCTGCTACGGAGGCTCTGTCTGGTTCATCATACAGAGCACCTAGGGCCTAAATGAAAGCATTAACTGACCCAAGACACAACGAGTCGGGGGGTAATGAAAACGCCCACTCTTGGGGGTCACCTTGTAACATAGAAATTATAATTCCCACTCGCTGTGGCCCTAGGCCAGAAGAAAGAGGTCGTAGCCTGAAATATAATTTGCAGCTTTCCTTAAAGGTCTGGAAGCTCTTGCAGTCTCCTGAAAACCGTTCAGGAAGTTTAACAAAAGGTTCCGTCTGCATGACGGACGGGGAAGGGGGGGAAACCGTGAGGTTACAGCCCGCTTCTTGGACTTGTAACCTTTCCCCTAATTCCTGAACTATCTGGGCCAAGTTCTGGACATGATCCTTCAGGTGTTGTAGCGTATCCATAGTGGTAGTATGGGACTGTGAATCTGTCACAAAGAGGGGTAGTGACCACTGGCTCCACCAACACCCCTGTCCCTGCCTACTTGCACCACTCGTCCTAGGCAACGAGGTACAACTGGACGACGTTCCCTAGCCTGGTAAGTGCGGAGGAACATACAACAGATATGTCAGCAAGCCGAGTCAGAACCAGGATGTCGCTGAAGTACAAAAGGATAATCAAAGAGAAGTCAAGTCCATGCCAAAGGTCAAACCAGGAGAAGCCAATAAATGCAGGAACCAATGGGGACGAAGTCGGGAACGGAGCCGGGAATCTAGCTGCATGTCACACAGAACAAGTTCAGGAAGAGACTGAATTCACAGGCAACCTGTGGCCAGCAGGCTGCCTGTTAAATTGTGGAGAAGAGGAGTCCTGTGACGTGGCCAGTGTGGCCAGCGTCACATGACTCATTCTCCTGAATCCAGCTGAGCACCGAGTGATAAGCTCGGCGCTCAGGCTTACCGCAGTTGCTATAGACGCGAAGGACGCTGACTGCCGTCGGCGCCCCGTGACAGCGGCAGCAGGCCATCACCTACAAGTCCAATCTCAGTAGCCAAGAGTCTGGTCAACACAATCCTCACCCTGATGGCACACCAGGTGAACGTTGGGGAGGCCGGCAGCAAGTTGGCTGCTGCCACCAGACTTGCCCTCCAATAGATCCTCGTTAACGGAAAGTGTACTCATTCCAATAACAGGGCCGCTTAGGAGGGCTGTATTGTTATTTATCGTCACTACCTCCCCGAGTCGGGAGTGGGTAATTGCCGCGCGCCTGCTGCCTTCCTTCAATGTTTCTGCTTTAATAACTTGACCCACCCTCTCCACCCAATCAGATTTCAACCATTGACCTCCCTTGGATGTGGTATCCCTTTCTCAAGCTCCCTCTCCGGCATCTTACCCTGAAAAGAACATCGAAAGGTCATAGGGCAGACATCCAAATGGATCGTCGCAGGCACGGGGACGTGCAATCACCCAGAGGTTATCTAGAGTCACCAATGCGGCAGCAGGCCCTTGCCCCTAAGGTTTTAGATGGTCAGATCAGCAGGCCCTTGCTCCAAATGTTTTTAAGGGTCACTAGCAGGCCATCAATCATAATTTTTCTAGGGTGTGTATGATGCCATCCTTTATGTGTAACAAAGGGTGTTTTGGAGTGTCGGTTCCTTGTAATTTTTGGCAGCCCTTTCACTTAGTGCATAGCCTTTATGCATGTAGGAGTCCCACTACCTGAACAATTGTACCACAATGTGAATGAGGCCCTCCTTTATGTGATATACAGGCTGTCTCTTGCTTGTAATTTTTTGCAGCACTTGCACTTTATATACAATTGAATATACTGTACATGAAAGAATGTTTGCTAACAATTTTTCATGTAAAGAATTTTTGGGGGGTTTTGTGCATATTTTTGGCAGTCTGTAAAAGTGGCGTACAACTCGGACAACATGGTTCCCAGCAGCGACCTGGGAGTCCAAGATGCATCCAGACATTGTCCCCATGCTGTTCCCGATCCATTTCGGTGGTGTTTCTATCACTTTCTGACATTTTCCAATGGACCAGGCACCCTCCCCTCTGCAGAGCAGCAAGTGCCTGGTTGTCTTTCATTGACTTCCATTATACTAAGGTGCTCGGCCGAGTACACGAATATAGCAATGTGTTCGGTCCGAACACCCGAATACTTTGGTGCTCGATCATCACTAGCATTTATACATGAGAATTGTAAGCTACACATGGTAGTCTACTGCAAGGGGCATACAGAGATCTCATATGGGCTTCCCTGCCCAACCCAATCTCCCAGCACATGTGTGTCAAACACTCCAAGGTAACATGGCACGTAAAGCACGGCTCTCCAGATTTCTGACTTTTTTTTTTTTTATTAAAAGAAAGAAATGTTTTATGAAAAAATGTAATACAAATGTCACCCTTGGCCCCACCCACTTCATCTTGCATCCTATGTTGGAAACAGTGGAATAGGGTCTTCATACCATAAATATGATGCTCATCCTTAACAACATATTTCTCAATCTATTTACATCTTCTGCTTGCCTTTACACACTTGCCTTTTCACTCTCGCGTTTTGGCTTTCCGTTTGTGAGATCCGTTCAGAGCTCTCACAACTAGGGATGAGCGAACCCGAACTGTATAGTTCGGGTTCGTACCGAATTTTGGGGTGTCCGTGACACGGACCCGAACCCGAACATTTTCGTAAAAGTCTGGGTTCGGGTTCGGTGTTCGGCGCTTTCTTGGCGCTTTTTGAAAGGCTGCAAAGCAGCCAATCAACAAGCGTCATAATACTTGCCCCAAGAGGCCATCACCTACTATTGGCATGGCTGTGATTGGCCAGTGCAGCATGTGACCCAGCCTCTATATAAGCTTGGGTCACGTAGCGCTGCACGTCACTCTGCTGTTACAAGTGTAGGGAGAGGTTGCAGCTGCGACGTTAGGGCGAGATTAGACAGTGATTAACTCCTCCAAAAGACTTCATTCAGTGATCGATCTACAGCTGTGGATCATTGAACTGCTGCTATTCAATTGCTCACTGTTTTTAGGCTGCCCAGAGCGTTTTTCATTCACTTTTTTCTGGGTTGATCGGCGGCCATTTTGTGTCTTGTGGTGCGCCAGCACAAGCTGCCACCAAGTGCATTTAACCATCAATAGTGTGGTTATTTTTTGGCCATATACTACATCAGGGGCAAGCTGAGCCTGTCACGAAGTGCATTCAACCATCAATAGTGTGGTTATTTTTTGGCTATATCCTACATCAGGGTCAAGCTGTCATCAAGTGCATTTAACCATCAATAGTGTGGTTATTCTTTGGCCATATACTACATCAGGGGCAAGCTGAGCCTGTCACCAAGTGCATTTAACCATCAATAGTGTGGTTATTTTTTGGCCATATACTACATCAGGGGCAAGCTGAGCCTGTCACCAAGTGCATTCAACCATCAATAGTGTGGTTATTTTTTGGCTATATCCTACATCAGGGTCAAGCTGTCATCAAGTGCATTTAACCATCAATAGTGTGGTTATTTTTTGGCTATATACTACATCAGCGGCAAGCTGAGTCTGTCACAAAGTGCATTTAACCATCAATAGTGTGGTTATTTTTTGGCTATATCCTACATCAGGGTCAAGCTGTCATCAAGTGCATTTAACCATCAATAGTGTGGTTATTTTTTGGCCATATACTACATCAGGGGCAAGCTGAGCCTGTAACCAAGTGCATTTAACCATCAATAGTGTGGTTGTTTTTTGGCTATATCCTACATATGGGGCTTGGCTGTGCTTGCTATTTTATTTTGGGGTGAAATACAATTGCCAAAATAGCAGTACCCTAAATCTGGTGTTTCAGCTGTGGCCAGCCAATTGTAATACTGTCTGCTGTCTGGCAAAAGATATATTTTTGTTCAGGGTTGAAATACATTTCCCAATTTTGCAATTCTCTAAATTAGTGGTTTCTGCTGTATCAGGCCTACTTTAAATCTATCCCTAAAAGGGTATATTAGATTCAAGGTGCTGATAGGGTTATTCTCAATAACTTCACACACACGCTACTGTGCAATTCCAAGTCTAATTCTGTGTGTAAACGTATACCTGTCACCCAGCGCCTAAATAATAGGCCTCAAATTTATATTCATCCAAATCTGTCATTATTGCTTTAGCTGGTCAAGTTATTTAGTGTCCGTCAAAGCACAGTTTTTGTTCTGGGTTGAAATACAATTCCCAATTTTGCAATTCTCTAAATTAGTGGCTTCTGCTGTATCAGGCCTACTTTAAATCTATCCCTAAAAGGGTATATTAGATTCAAGGTGCTGATAGGGTAATTCTCAATAACTTCACACACACGCTACTGTGCAGATCCAAGTCTAATTCTGTCCGTAAACGTATACCTGTCACGCAGCGCCTAAATAATAGGCCTCAAATTTATATTCATCCAAATCTGTCATTATTGCTTTAGCTGGTCAAGTTATTTAGTGTCCGTCAAAGCACAGTTTTTGTTCTGGGTTGAAATACAATTCCCAATTTTGCAATTCTCTAAATTAGTGGTTTCTGCTGTATCAGGCCTACTTTAAATCTATCCCTAAAAGGGTATATAAGATTCAAGGTGCAGATAGGGTTATTCTCAATAACTTCACACACACGCTACAGTGCAATTCCAAGTCTAATTCTGTGTGTAAACGTATACCTGTCACCCAGCGCCTAAAAAATAGGCCTCAAATTTATATTCATCCAAATCTGTCATTATTGCTTTAGCTGGTCAAGTTATTTAGTGTCCGTCAAAGCACAGTTTTTGTTCTGGGTTGAAATACAATTCCCAATTTTGCAATTCTCTAAATTAGTGGTTTCTGCTGTATCAGGCCTACTTTAAATCTATCCCTAAAAGGGTATATTAGATTCAAGAAGAAACAGCAGGCACACCACCTTCTGGAATGATAGTGGAACACTAGAAATGCTATATTGAAGTTTATTCAATTCATACAAGATATCACATGATAAAAAAGGCCCAATATACATAAAAACACTCAATGAAATAAAATAAAAATCATAAAATATTCATAAAAGAAAGGTCAGACCGCACTCTATGATAAAATTTCCTGAGATAGGTAGTCCTATACTGGAATATGGCACAAAGTCCACCTGTCAATGGTTGCCAAATACAGTTGTCTCTATGAGACTCTTACCACTCGATGATATGTGGTATACTTGCACGGAGCGGTGAAAGGATGTAGTCACCAAGGTGCTGGACACTGGACGCTGGGTAGATGAAAGCGCACTGCTTGGAAGACGTGCTCTCGGTAGATAATCACACAGCGGTGAGAGGTATAGTCACCAGGACACTGGACGCTATTAGATTCAAGGTGCTGATAGGGTAATTCTCAATAACTTCACACACACGCTACTGTGCAGATCCAAGTCTAATTCTGTCCGTAAACGTATACCTGTCACCCAGCGCCTAAATAATAGGCCTCAAATTTATATTCAGCTAAATCTGTCATTACTGCTGTGCCTGTATTAGTGTAATACGGTACCTAAATATATAGCCAGATAGTGTTAGGTGTCTGTAAAAAAAAGGCCTGAATTTGAATTCAATACATTGGGCCAAATAATATTTTTCTTATTGTGGTGAACGGTAACAATGAGGAAAACATTTAGTAATGGACGCGGACGCGGACATGGTCGTGGTGGTGTTAGTGGACCCTCTGGTGCTGGGAGAGGACGTGGCCGTTCTGCCACAGCCACACGTCCTAGTGAACCAACTACCTCAGGTCCCAGTAGCCAGCAGAATTTACAGGGATATTTTGTGGGGCCCAATACCGTTCTAAGGATGGTAAGGCCTGAACAGGTACAGGCATTAGTCAATTGGGTGGCCGACAGTGGATCCAGCACGTTCACATTATCTCCCACCCAGTCTTCTGCAGAAAGCGCACAGATGACGCATGAAAACCAAGCCCATCGGTCTGTCACATCACCCCCATGCATATCAGGGAAACTGTCTGAGCCTCAAGTTATGCAGCAGTCTCTTATGCTGTTTGAAGACTCTGCTGGCAGGGTTTCCCAAGGGCATCCACCTAAGCCTCCCCCAGGGGTGGAAGAGATAGAATGCACTAACGCACAACCACTTATGTTTCCTGATGATAAAGACATGGGAATACCACCTCAGCACGTCTCTGATGATGACGAAACACAGGTGCCAACTGCTGCGTCTTTCTGCAGTGTGCAGACTGAACAGGAGGTCAAGGGTCAAGACTGGGTGGAAGACGATGCAGGGGACGATGAGGCCCTAGACCCCACATGGAATGAAGGTCGTGCCACTAACTTTCACAGTTCGGAGGAAGAGGCAGTGGTGAGACCGAGCCAACAGCGTAGCAAAAGAGGGAGCAGTGGGCAAAAGCAGAACACCCGCCGCCAAGAGACTCCGCCTGCTACTGACCGCCGCCATCTGGGACCGAGCACCCCATAGGCAGCTTCAAGGAGTTCCCTGGCATGGCACTTCTTCAAACAATGTGCTGACAACAAGACCCGAGTGGTTTGCACGCTGTGCCATCAGAGCCTGAAGCGAGGCATTAACGTTCTGAACCTTAGCACAACCTGCATGACCAGGCACCTTCATGCAAAGCATGAACTGCAGTGGAGTAAACACCTTAAAAACAAGGAAGTCATTCAGGCTC
Organism: Bufo bufo; assembly: GCF_905171765.1. Lineage (NCBI taxonomy): Eukaryota > Metazoa > Chordata > Amphibia > Anura > Bufonidae > Bufo > Bufo bufo. The sequence continues at coordinate 298,398,687 of NC_053390.1, forward strand.
CCCCTGCTATCTCTTCTGCTACTGCCGCCTCGGCCTCTTCTGTTGCTGCCGCCTCGGCCTCTTCCTCCGCCTCTGGAGTAACGTTGGCACCTGCCGCCCAGCAAACATGGGATGTACCACCAACACCACCACCTGCGTCACCAAGCATCTCAACCATGTCACACGGCAGCGTTCAGCTCTCCATCTCACAAACATTTGAGAGAAAGCGTAAATTCCCACCTAGCCACCCTCGATCCCTGGCCCTGAATGCCAGCATTTCTAAACTACTGGCCTATGAAATGCTGTCATTCAGGCTGGTGGACACAGACAGCTTCAAACAGCTCATGTCGCTTGCTGTCCCACAGTATGTTGTTCCCAGCCGGCACTACTTCTCCAAGAGAGCCGTGCCTTCCCTGCACAACCAAGTATCCGATAAAATCAAGTGTGCACTGCACAACGCCATCTGTGGCAAGGTCCACCTAACCACAGATACGTGGACCAGTAAGCACGGCCAGCTACGCTATATCTCCCTAACTGCACACTGGGTAAATGTAGTGGCGGCTGGGCCCCAGGCGGAGAGCTGTTTGGCGCACGTCCTTCCGCCGCCAAGGATCGCAGGGCAACATTCTTTGCCTCCTGTCTCCTCCTCCTCCTACTCAGCTTCCTCCTCCTCTTCTTCCACCTGCTCATCCAGTCAGCCACACACCTTCACCACCAACTTCAGCACAGCCCGGGGTAAACGTCAGCAGGCCATTCTGAAACGCATATGTTTGGGGGACAGGCCCCACACCGCACAGGAGTTGTGGCGGGGTATAGAACAACAGACCGACAAGTGGTTGCTGCCGGTGAGCCTCAAGCCCGGCCTGGTGGTGTGCGATAATGGGCAAAATCTCGTTGCAGCTCTGGGACTAGCCGATTTGACGCACATCCCTTGCCTGGCGCATGTGCTGAATTTGGTGGTGCAGAAGTTCATTCGCAACTACCCCGACATGTCAGAGCTGCTGCATAAAGTGCGGGCCGTCTGTTCGCGCTTCCGGCGTTCACATCCTGCCGCTGCTCGCCTGTCTGCGCTACAGCGTAACTTCGGCCTTCCCGCTCACCGCCTCATATGCGACGTGCCCACCAGGTGGAACTCCACCTTGCACATGCTGGACAGACTGTGCGAGCAGCAGCAGGCCATAGTGGAGTTTCAGCTGCAGCACGCACGGGTCAGTCGCACTGCGGAACAGCACCTCTTCACCACCAATGACTGGGCCTCCATGCGAGACCTGTGTGCCCTGTTGCGCTGTTTCCAGTACTCCACCAACATGGCCAGTGGCGATGACGCAGTTATTAGTGTTACAATACCACTTCTATGTCTCCTTGAGAAAACACTTAGGGCGATGATGGAAGAGGAGGTGGCCCAGGAGGAGGAGGAGGAAGAGGGGTCATTTTTAGCACTTTCAGGCCAGTCTCTTCGAAGTGACTCAGAGGGAGGTTTTTTGCAACAGCAGAGGCCAGGTACAAATGTGGCCAGACAGGGCCCACTACTGGAGGACGAGGATGAGGTGGAGGAGGATGAGGATGAAGCATGTTCACAGCGGGGTGGCACCCAACGCAGCTCAGGCCCATCACTGGTGCGTGGCTGGGGGGAAACGCAGGACGATGACGATACGCCTCCCACAGAGGACAGCTTGTCCTTACCTCTGGGCAGCCTGGCACACATGAGTGACTACATGCTGCAGTGCCTGCGCAACGACAGCAGAGTTGCCCACATTTTAACGTGTGCGGACTACTGGGTTGCCACCCTGCTGGATCCACGGTAAAAAGACAATGTGCCCACCTTACTTCCTGCACTGGAGCGTGATAGGAAGATGCGCGAGTACAAGCGCACGTTGGTAGACGCGCTACTGAGAGCATTCCCAAATGTCACAGGGGAACCAGTGGAAGCCCAAGGCGAAGGCAGAGGAGGAGCAAGAGGTCGCCAACGCAGCTGTGTCACGCCCAGCTCCTCTGAGGGCAGGGTTAGCATGGCAGAGATGTGGAAAAGTTTTGTCACCACGCCACAGCTAACTGCACCACCACCTGATACGGAACGTGTTAGCAGGAGGCAACATTTCACTAACTTGGTGGAACAGTACCTGTGCACACCCCTCCACGTACTGACTGATGGTTCGGCCCCATTCAACTTCTGGGTCTCCAAATTGTCCACGTGGCCAGAGCTAGCCTTTTATGCTTTGGAGGTGCTGGCCTGCCCCGCGGCCAGCGTTTTGTCTGAACGTGTATTCAGCACGGCAGGGGGCATCATTACAGACAAATGCAGCCGCCTGTCTACAGCCAATGTGGACAAGCTGACGTTCATAAAAATGAACCAGGCATGGATCCCACAGGACCTGTCCATCCCTTGTGCAGATTAGACATTAACTACCTCCCCTTAACCATATATTATTGTACTCCAGGGCACTTCCTCATTCAATCCTATTTTTATTTTCATTTTACCATTATATTGCGGGGCAACCCAAAGTTGAATGAACCTCTCCTCTGTCTGGGTGCAGGGGCCTAAAAATATCTGACAGTGGCCTGTTCTAGTGGTGGGTGACATGAAGCCTGATTCTCTGCTATGACATGAAGACTGATTCTCTGCTGACATGAAGCCAGATTCTCTGCTATGGGACCTCTCCCCTCTGCCTGGGTGCCTGGGCCTAAATATGTGACAATGGACTGTTCCAGTGGTGGGTGACGTGAAGCATGATTCTCTGCTATGACATGAAGACTGATTCTCTGCTGACATGAAGCCTGAATCTCTGTTATGGGACCTCTCTCCTCTGTCTGGGTGCCGGGGCCTAAAAATATCTGACAGTGGCCGGTTCCAGTGGTGGGTGACATGAAGCCTGATTCTCTTCTATGACATGAAGACTGATTCTCTGCTGAGTCGCTGACATGAAGCCTGAATCTCTGTTATGGGACCTCTCTCCTCTGTCTGGGTGCCGGGGCCTAAATTATATGACAATGGACTGTTCCAATGTTGGTTGATGTGAATTATGATTCTCTGCTATGACATGAAGACTGATTCTCTGCTGACATGAAGCCAGATTCTCTGTTACGGGACCTCTCTCCTCTGTCTGGGTGCCGGGGCCTAAATTATATGACAATGGACTGTTCCAATGTTGGGTGACGTGAAGCATGATTCTCTGCTATGACATGAAGACTGATTCTCTGCTGACATGAAGCCAGATTCTATGTTATGGGACCTCTCTCCTCTGCCTGGATGCCGGGGCCTAAATATCTGACAATGGACTGTTCCAGTTTTGGGTGACGTGAAGCCTGATTCTCTGCTATGACATGAAGACTGATTCTCTGCTGACATGAAGCCTGATTCTCTGCTATGGGACCTCTCTCCAATTGATATTGGTTAATCTTTATTTATTTTATTTTTATTTTAATTCATTTTCCTATCCACATTTGTTTGCAGGGGATTTACCTACATGTTGCTGCCTTTTGCAGCCCTCTAGCCCTTTCCTGGGCTGTTTTACAGCCTTTTTAGTGCAGAACAGTTCGGGTCCCCATTGACTTCAATGGGGTTCGGGACGAAGTTCGGGTCGGGTTCGGATCCCGAACATTTCCGGGAAGTTCGTCCGAACTTCTCGAACCCGAACATCCAGGTGTTCGCTCAACTCTACTCACAACCATTCCAAAACGGATCAGTTTTGCCCTAATGCATTCTGAATGGAAAATGATCCGCTCAGAATGCATCAGTTTGCTTCCAATCAGTTTCCATTCCGCTTGGAGGCGGACATATGCTTGATGAAACTGAGCCAAAACGGATCCGTCCTTGCACACAATGTAAGTCAATGTGGACGGATCCGTTTTCTCGGACACAATCTGGCACAATAGAAAACGGATCCGTCTCCCATTGACTTTTAATGGAGTTCATGAAGGATCTGTCTTGACTATGTTACAGATAATATAACCGGATCCATTCATGACGGATGCATGCAGTTGTATTATTGTAACGGATCCGTTTTTGCAGATCCAAGACGGATCTGCCCAAAACGCGAGTGTGAAAGTAGCCTTATAAAACTGTCTGTCTGCTCCAACCACCTAGGGGGGGCTCAATGCATAGAAACTTATAAAGTTACTATTGAAATCAATCAAAACTGTAGAATCTCTTTGCACTCAACTCCCAGGAGTAGCAGCTGATGGAAAATGCAGTGAATCTATAATATGTCAGATGCAGGAGAAACAGTTTGGTGCCATGTCCCTCCACTAGGCCCCATAGCAATCGTATGGTTTGCTTCTGTAGTAGGTGTGCCACTGACTACTGTATATTTTTTTTATATTGTTGACCCTTGGTAACATTTGTTTGGTTTTGGAATATAGGCAAATGTCATAACGAGTGTTATGTGATGTTTAATTTGGATTGAACATCCTGAAAATGAGTACATGAATAGAATTATGTACCTGGGCATTTTTAAGAGTATAAATGAATGGGTTCAAAAGAGGGGTCACAATGCCAGTCATAAAAGCTGAGAGTTTACTAATGTCCAAATACGATGCTGTAGCACCCCTCATACACAAGAAGAGTGAACTTCCATAGATGATAACCACAATAAGTAGATGAGAAACACATGTGGAGAATGACTTCCACCTACTTCCTGCTTTGGAAATCTTAGTTATAGATACTATTATGCAGACATATGATGTTATATTGCATAGCAGAGACCCAAAGACAACCAAAGAAGAGGAACATAGGTTAATCAACTGAATAAATCCTGTGTTTGAGCATGCAAGTTTTAGAATATGTTCTACATCACAGAAGAAGTGGTCAATTATGTTAGACTTACAGAACCAAACTTTAGATACAAGTAAAGTTGGGATAAAAGTATCTGTGAATCCAGCAATCCAACAGCCTAGAGTGAGATGTATACATAATCTTGGCGTCATTATTGCTCCATATTGTAAAGGGTAGCACACCGCTATATACCTATCAAAAGACATAGCAGCCAGAAGAAGCAACTCAACAGAACCTAACAAAAAATAGAAGTAGCACTGAGCGAGACAGCCCCAAAAAGTGATGGCATGGTTTTCAAATGCTAAAATAGATAAAAGTTTTGGTATGATTGAAGAGGTAAAACATATCTCCAGGAATGCCAGGTTACCCAGAAAATAATACATGGCAGTGTGAAGAACATTACTTTTCCAGATGGTTAGAATAATTAGAACATTTCCAAGTAAAGTAACTATATGAACAAGAAGGAGAAAGAAAAAAGACATAGCTCGCATTGGAAAACTGAGAGGAAATGCCACCAAAATAAAATGAGTTATGCAGCTTCTATTTTCCATTATAAGTCTAAAGAATTGTTCTCATCCTGAAAATAAATGAGCTTTCAGACATGAGTTCATCTTAAATGATAGATGTAATAGTTATACAGTCGCTTAACATGAGTCTGGTTCACACGGAAATATTTTATAGCACCTACAAAGTGTTGAGTGGGCGGAAGGATTCCATCCTGTCCACAAACATTAAGGTGCGTCAGGTCAGAGCAAACAAGTTCTTTCATTGCTAACAAAGTGCATTCATGTATCATCCTTCTCATTGTAGAAGATATTTCTAATGTTGAAAACTGCATAATATTTATTGATACAATTCACCATATATTATGGTGGTTCACTCAATATGCCATTTTAGATTAATAAGCCACTGTTGTGTTGTTAATAGATTCACACATCGTACACACATTACTTTTCCTGCATTATTCTACAGCATTACCAGGCCATGCTACAATATGGAGAGACTAAATACAGCAGCTGCAGATTTTATTACGGCCGTAACCTAGACATCTTGCCTCATGAGTATTTAACAGTGAATGACTGAAGTTAATTTGGTCTGTTGGGATGTATCTGCACACCACCTTATTATTTATTCAATTCAATGCCTCTATTTAATAGTTTTAACCCCTTCCCCTTACATTATATGCAATGTGGGCCTATGTGAACAGGTAATTATTATCATTTTTTGATTGTTGTTTTCCAAAAGCTATATTTTTTTTATTTTTCCATCAATGTAGCTGTTTGAGGGCTTTTTTTTTTTTTGCGGGACAAGTTGTAGTTTTTATTGAGGTACACAAAATCACTAATTAACTTTCATCAACTTTTTCTTGGGTGGAATGGAAAAAAAACAACAGTACCTCCATAGCCTTTTTACATTGTAAATTTAGCGACATAAATAAGATAACCGTACTCCCTGTGCCAGTATGATTACCGCAACACCAAATACTACTTTTGTACAATAAAGACTCTTGGGCACATTTATTAAGACCCGCGTTTTAGACGCCGTTCTTAATAAAGGCCTTATGCTGGCGGTGGATCCAGCACCAGTTCTAAATGTAAGGTCTTTTGACTGAAACAGACTGTCTCTGCCGGACGTGCCAAAGCCAGCCAGAGCACCCTCAGCTCTACTGGCCATGTAGGCCGAAGCTTAAAGCCTCAGGAGCCAGGAGGACAGTTCCCTGGCCTAAACTAGAGACAGACCATACAAGGAGAAGTGCAGCATACAAAAAGAAGCAAATTCATACAGTCAGCCTGTCAGTACAGCAGAGCCAGAGGGAAACAGATGTAGCAGAATTGAGTTTGCCTGCCAGTTTTAATGCTAAAGCCTGCTGGGACCAAGACAAAGTCTGTAAACAGTTTTGGAGAGCGTTTATGCAAAGTAAAGTTGCTATTCAACTACATACAAGGTCTGGACTCAATTTTTCTTGAAAATTCCTCAATTATTCCCCGTATTTATTGCTTAGGAGCCAACGTCTGGGATCCAGTCGAATCCAGGTAGGAGCATCGTGACACATATAAAGGGACATTTTAGGCCGCACTATACCACTCGGCATTCCTATACTGTACCTGGGTCGCATTACATAGAGGCCCCTAAGGGGAGGCGCCCGTTGCATATACTTGAAGGACACTGAATGCGCTCCTACAGTATTTCACCTTGGGAGTGGCTTTTTTTTGCGCACCTTTGCCCCACCTATTTTCACAGGCGACTTTGATTAGGTGGTAGCTACCGTAGGCGTCCCTAGATTATTCCCCCTCCCCCCCGTATGCCCCCCCACTGATTCCCCTTTAAAAAAAACGCTGGCCAGGGGCCGCCCAGGCGCCCACAAACTACAGCGGGGCACGGGAGCGCATAGTTCCCTCCCCGCTGATCACCGCTATAGGCTTCAGGCCTACTAGGCCTGAAGCCTATGCGGTAGTAAAATCACGGTGCAGGCGGGTGTGATGAAGTCATTGCGCGCCTGTCCCGTACCGAGTCGAGTGAGAGCCGGGAGTCTGGGACATAAGGTAAGTATAAGCTTTAACTTTATTTATTTTTTTGTGTGCCACTGCCAAGTGCCAACTTTGGGGGACATTATTGGGGGGCAGAGGAGGATCATATTACTAAAGGGAGAGTGGGGGGGGGGGGGAATTACTACATGGAGAGCAAATGGGGCAGTGTGGCTGGGGGACAATTAATACTGTGGGCCAAGTATTAGCTTTATTCCTTTTTTGTGTGCCACTGCCAAGTGCCAACTTTGGCGGACATTATTGGGGGGTACAGGAGGATCATATTACTGAAGGGACAGTGGGGGGCAAATTACTACATGGGGAGCAAACTAGTCATGGGGGCAGTGTGGGGGACAATTAATACTGTAGAGGCAGCAGTGTGGGGGACAATTAATACTGTGGGGGCAGCAGTGTGGGGGACAATTAATACTGTGGGAGCAGCAGTGTGGGGAACAATTACTACTGTGGGGGACAATTACTACTGTGGGAGCAGTGTGGGGGGAAATTACTACTGGGGGCAGTGTGGGGGACAATTACTACTGTGGGGGCAGTGTGGGGGACAATTACTACTGTGGGGGCAGTGTGGAGGGAATTTATAATTCTATTAGGGACTAGCTGTTCCGTTTCGCTAAATATTGTCATCCTTATTTTTTGCGGATCCGTTTTTTGCAGACCGCAAAATACATACTGTCGTGTGCATGAGGCCTTATTGTAATAGCAGAGTAAATCAGTCTGTTAATTGTGTCGGTGACACAAAGCCTTCATTTTTTTTTTATAACATTGCATTTTCATCTGTCTTACTGTAATAGGAGAGTTAATCAGTCTGGTAATTTTGTCGGTGACATAAAGCAATTATTTGAGGTGTCAAAGTCCACTGTTGCATCTGTCTCTCTGTAATAGCAGAGTAAATCAGTCTGTTAATTGTCAGTGACACAAAGCTATTTTTGGGGGTTTTAAAGTCCACTGTTCAATCCATCTAAGGCCTCCTGCACACGACAGTATTTTTTCACGGTCCGCAAAACGGGGTTCCGTTGGTCCGTGATCCGTGACCGTTTTTTCGTCCGTGGGTCCTCCTTGATTTTTGGAGGATCTACGGACATGAAAAAAAAGTCGTTTTGGTGTCCACCTGGCCGTGCGGAGCCGAACGGATCCGTCCTGAATTACAATGCAAGTCAATGGGGACGGATCCGTTTGATGTTGACACAATATGGTGCAATTTCAAACGGATCCGTCCCCCATTGAATTTCAATGTAAAGTCAGGAGTCCCTATTATACCATCGGATCGGTGTTTTCTCTAATCCGATGGTATATTTTAACTTGAAGCGTCCCCATCACCATGGGAACGCCTCTATGTTAGAATATACTGTCGGATATGAGTTAGATCGTGAAACTCATATCCGACAGTATATTCTAACACAGAGGCGTTCCCATAGTGATGGGGATGCTTCTAGTTAGAATATACTACGAACTGTGTACATGACTGCCCCCTGCTGCCTGGCAGTACCTGATCTCTTACAGGGGCAATGCGCCGCACAGACCTGTCACTTACCAGTAGGAGGAGCTCCCGGCCGGTCACAGACAGTGCAGCAGGTAAGTATGATGCTTCTAATATTGTAATATTGCTAAGTAACCATGGCAACCAGGCCTGCAGTAGCGTCCTGGTTGCCATGGTTACCGATCGGAGCCCCAGAGCGATTAAACTGGGACTCCGATCGGAATCTCCGCTGCCACCAATGATCGGGGGGGGAGAGGGGAGGCCTCACACTGGCCACCAATGATATTAATACAATAGAGGGGGGGTCGGGGGGGCCTCACACTGGCCACCAATGATAATACAATAGAGGGAGGGAGGGGGGGCCGGGGGGACGCACACTGGCCACCAATGATAATACAATAGAGGGGGGGGGGGGGGGGCGGGGGGGGCGCACACTGGCCACCAATGATAATACAATAGAGGTAGGGAGGGGGGGGCCGGGGGGGGCGCACACTGGCCACCAATGATAATACAATAAAGGGAGGGAGGGGGGGCCTGGGGAGGCCGCACACTGGCCACCAATGATAATACAATAGAGGGAGGGAGGGGGGGCCTGGGGAGGCCGCACACTGGCCACCAATGATAATACAATAGAGGGAGGGAGGGGGGGCCGGGGGGACGCACACTGGCCACCAATGATAATACAATAGAGGGAGGGGGGGGGGGGGGGGGGGGGGGCGGGGGGGGCGCACACTGGCCACCAATGATAATACAATAGAGGTAGGGAGGGGGGGGGCGGGGGGGCGCACACTGGCCACCAATGATAATACAATAAAGGGAGGGAGGGGGGGCCTGGGGAGGCCGCACACTGGCCACCAATGATATTACAATAGAGGGAGAGGGGGCCGCACTGGCCATCAATGAAATTAAAACTGGGGAGGGAGGGGGGTCTGCCCCCTGCTGCCTGGCAGCTCCTGATCTCTTATAGGGGGCTATGATATGCACAATTAACCCCTTAGGTGCAGCACCTGAGGGGTTAATTGTGCGGATCACAGCCCCCTGTAAGAGATCGGGTGCTGCCAGGCAGCAGGGGGCAGTCATGTACACAGTTCGTAGTATATTCTAACTAGAAGTGTCCCCATCACTATGGGAACGCCTCTGTGTTAGAATATACTGTCGGATATGAGTTTTCACGAAGTGAAAACTCATCTCTGAAAAAGCTTTTATGCAGACGGATCTTCGGATCCGTCTGTATGAAAGTAACCTACGGCCACGGATCACGGACGCGGATGCCAATCTTGTGTGCCATTGACTTGAATGGGTCCGTTGTCCGTCAAAAAAATAGGACAGGTCAAATTTTTTTGACGGACAGGAAACACGGATCACGGATGCAGCTGCAAAACGGTGCATTTTCCGATTTTTGAAAGTCAATGGGTCCGCGAAAAAAAAAACGGAAAACGGCACAACGGCCACGGGTGCACACAACGGTCGTGTGCAGGAGGCCTTACTGTAATAGCAGAGTAAATCAGTCTGTTAATTGTGTCGGTGACATAAAGCCATTTTTGCCAGGCAGCAGGGGTGGGGGATGGGCGAGTTCCTCCTCTGTGGAACTTAGCACTCCTCGCCCATCCCCCACCCCTTGGTGCTTTTAATCAGAGAAACAATGGAGCTGGACATTCCGTGTTAGAGTAGGTCCCACCTGATGAGAAGCGACCTTGCCGTCTGGTAGGTGGGCCCGACATATTTTTGATCAATAATATGCACTAAGAGCTTCTCCAACTATATGGCGTCATGTATTTGACCCTGTTCACACATTCACCTGTTCACTTAGTCTTAGCGCATATAGTGGTGTGCTGCTACTGTTTTTTGTTTGCTATATATATATATATATACACTGCTCAAAAAAATAAAGGGAACACTTAAACAACACAATGTAACTCCAAGTCAATCACACTTCTGTGAAATCAAACTGTCCACTTAGGAAGCAACACTGAGTGACAATCAATTTCACATGCTGTTGTGCAAATGGGATAGACAACAGGGTGAAATTATAGGCAATTAGCAAGACACCCCCAATAAAGGAGTGGTTCTGCAGGTGGTGACCACAGTACACTTCTCAGTTCCTATGCTTCCTGGCTGATGTTTTGGTCACTTTTGAATGCTGGCGGTGCTTTCACTCTAGTGGTAGCATGAGACGGAGTCTACAACCCACACAAGTGGCTCAGGTAGTGCAGCTTATCCAGGATGGCACATCAATGCGAGCTGTGGCAAGAAGGTTTGCTGTGCCTGTCAGCGTAGTGTCCAGAGCATGGAGGCGCTACCAGGAGACAGGCCAGTACATCAGGAGACGTGGAGGAGGCCGTAGGAGGGCAACAACCCAGCAGCAGGACCGCTACCTCCGCCTTTGTGCAAGGAGGAACAGGAGGAGCACTGCCAGAGCCCTGCAAAATGACCTCCAGCAGGCCACAAATGTGCATGTGTCTGCTCAAACGGTCAGAAACAGACTCCATGAGGGTGATATGAGGGCCCGAAATCCACAGGTGGGGGTTGTGCTTACAGCGCAACACCGTGCAGGACGTTTGGCATTTGCAGAGAACACCAAGATTGTCAAATTCGCCACTGGCGCCCTGTGCTCTTCACAGATGAAAGCAGGTTCACACTGAGCACATGTGACAGACGTGACAGAGTCTTGAGACGCCGTGGAGAACGTTCTGCTGCCTGCAACATCCTCCAGCATGACCGGTTTGGCATTGGGTCAGTAATGGTGTGGGGTGGCATTTCTTTGGAGGGCCGCACAGCCCTCCATGGGCTCACCAGAGGTAGCCTGACTGCCATTAGGTACCGAGATGAGATCCTCAGACCCCTTGTGAGACCATATGCTGGTGCGGTTGGCCCTGGGTTCCTCCTAATGCAAGACAATGCTAGACCTCATGTGGCTGGAGTGTGTCAGCAGTTCCTGCAAGACAAAGGCATTGATGCTATGGACTGGCCTGCCCATTCCCCAGACCTGAATCCAATTGAGCACATCTGGGACATCACGTCTCGCTCTATTCACGTTGCACCACAGACTGTCCAGGAGTTGGCAGATGCTTTAGTCCAGGTCTGGGAGGAGATCCCTCAGGAGACCGTCCGCCACCGCATCAGGAGCATACACAGGCATTGTAGGGAGGTAATACAGGCACATGGAGGCCACACACACTACTGAGCCTCATTTTGACTTGTTTCAAGGACATTACATCAAAGTTGGATCAGCCTGTAGTGTGTTTTTCCACTTTAATTTTGAGGGTGACTCCAAATCCAGACCTCCATGGGTTGAAAAATTTGATTTCCATTTTTTTATTTTTGTGTGATTTTGTTGTCAGCACATTCAACTATGTAAAGAACAAAGTATTTCAGAAGAATATTTAATTAATTCAGATCTAGGATGTGTTATTTTTGTGTTCCCTTTATTTTTTTGAGCAGTGTATATATATATATATATATATATATATATATATATACACACTCACCTAAAGAATTATTAGGAACACCTGTTCTATTTCTCATTAATGCAATTATCTAGTCAACCAATCACATGGCAGTTGCTTCAATGCATTTAGGGGTGTGGTCCTGGTCAAGACAATCTCCTGAACTCCAAACTGAATGTCAGATGGGAAAGAAAGGTGATTTAAGCAATTTTGAGCGTGGCATGGTTGTTGGTGCCAGACGGGCCGGTCTGAGTATTTCACAATGTGCTCAGTTACTGGGATTTTCACGCACAACCATTTCTAGGGTTTACAAAGAATGGTGTGAAAAGGGAAAAACATCCAGTATGCGGCAGTCCTGTGGGCAATAATGCCTTGTGGATGCTAGAGGTCAGAGGAGAATGGGCCGACTGATTCAAGCTGATAGAAGAGCAACGTTGACTGAAATAACCACTCGTTACAACCGAGGTATGCTGCAAAGCATTTGTGAAGCCACAACACGCACAACCTTGAGGCGGATGGGCTACAACAGCAGAAGACCCCACCGTGTACCACTCATCTCCACTACAAATAGGAAAAAGAGGCTACAATTTGCACGAGCTCACCAAAATTGGACTGTTGAAGACTGGAAAAATGTTGCCTGGTCTGATGAGTCTCGATTTCTGTTGAGACATTCAAATGGTAGAGTCCGAATTTGGCGTAAACAGAATGAGAACATGAATCCATCCTCTGATGGCTACTTCCAGCAGGATAATGCACCATGTCACAAAGCTCGAATCATTTCAAATTGGTTTCTTGAACATGACAATGAGTTCACTGTACTAAAATGGCCCCCACAGTCACCAGATCTCAACCCAATAGAGCATCTTTGGGATGTGGTGGAACGGGAGCTTTGTGCCCTGGATGTGCATCCCTCAAATCTCCATCAACTGCAAGATGCTATCCTATCAATATGGGCCAACATTTCTAAAGAATGCTATCAGCACCTTGTTGAATCAATGCCACGTAGAATTAAGGCAGTTCTGAAGGCAAAAGGGGGTCCAACACCGTATTAGTATGGTGTTCCTAATAATTCTTTAGGTGAGTGTATATACAAAACTATTATATTCCTTCTACTATGAAATATAGGTAAGTTTTTACTATACCAATGTATCGGCTACCAGAAATCAGTCTCAAGATTCAGGATTATAATTCAATGAAGTCCTATCTCCTCTCAGGGTGTGGTAGTTGGCTGGAAGGAATTTTCAAGATGGCTGCCTCTACTAGCTGGGTTTCTAGTCATATGGCCTCCTTAGGTAGGTGGATCAGATGAATCAGATGGGATGGATGGAATGGTTGGAATGGATCCCCCTGTCAGCTTATACCATCTTTTTATCCCATTCAAAAATGGGATTGGTCTGGTTTGATCATTTACTAGTGACAACACTAATAGGACTTTCCCTAGCGATTTCGCAACATATGTTTTAATTTATTCTACCACTAAATGGCACTAGGGCTCTATCTAAAAAGTTTTGACAATTATAGCTATTTTCTATCTTTTCCTTTTTAATTTGAAGAAGGGGTAATCTTTAACTGGGATTTTAGACAGACCTTCTACAACAATAGAATGTAAATATAAATGTGTATCTAGGATTATACCTCTATTCTCAATTATTTGTAGGTACTCAACTCCTAGACATGACTAAGGCCTTTTCCATTCATATGGAGAAAAACACAGCCATATAACACTTGTCCTTATTGTCTCTGTGAAGAACCATTATTTGTTCTTGAACACTTGTGTCTACAATTCCAAGAAAAGGTTTCCTTAGGCCTCTTTCACACGGGCGTTGCGGGAAAATGTGCGGGTGCGTTGCGGGAACATGCGCGATTTTTCCGCGCGAGTGCAAAACATTGTAATGCGTTTTGCACTCGCGTGAGAAAAATCGCGCATGTTTGGTACCCAAGCTTGGGATCGGTGTTCTGTAGATTGTATTATTTTCCCTTATAACATGGTTATAAGGGAAAATAATAGCATTCTGAATACAGAATGCTTAGTAAAATAGCGCTGGAGGGGTTAAAAAATAATAATAATAATTTAACTCACCTTAATCCACTTGATCGCGCTGCCGGCATCTCCTTCTGTCTCCTTCTTTGCTGATTGTAGGAACAGGACCTGTGGTGACGTCACTCTGGTCGTCACATGGTCCATCACATGATCCATCACCATGGTAAAAGATCATGTGATGGATCATGTGATGACCGGAGTGACGTCACCACAGGTCCTGTTCCTACAATCAGCAAAGAAGGAGACAGAAGGAGATGCCGGCAGCGCGATCAAGTGGATTAAGGTGAGTTAAATTTTATTTTTTATTTTTTTAACCCCTCCAGTGCTATTTTACTATGCATTCTGTATTCAGAATGCTATTATTTTCCCTTATAACCATGATGTCTGGTGTGAATCGCTTTCTTGAGCTTATTCCACAGCATCTCAATCGGGTTGAGGTTAGGACTCTGACTGGGCCACTCCAGAAGGCATACTTTCTTCTGTTTAAGCCATTCTGTTGTTGATTTACTTTTATGCTTTGGGTCGTTGTCCTATTGCAACACCCATCTTCTGTTGAGCTTCAGCTGGTGGACAGATGGCCTTAAGTTGTCCTGCAAAATGTCTTGATAAACTTGGGAATTCATTTTTCCTTCGATGATAGCAATCCGTCCAGGCCCTGACGCAGCAAAGCAGCCCCAAACCAGCCCCAAACCATGATGCCCCCACCACCATACTTCACAGTTGGGATGAGGTTTTGATGTTGGTGTGCTATGCCTCTTTTTCTCCACACATAGTGTTGTGTGTTTCTTCCAAACAACTTAACTTTGGTTTCATCTGTCCACAGAATATTTTGCCAGTACTGCTGTGGAACATCCAGGTGCTCTTGTGCAAACTGTAAACGTGCAGCAATGTTTTTGTTGGACAGCAGTGGCTTCCTCTGTGGTATCCTCCCATGAAATCCATTCTTGTTTAGTGTTTTACGTATCGTAGATTCGCTAACAGGGATGTTAGCATATGCCAGAGACTTTTGTAAGTCTTTAGTTGACACTCTAGGATTCTTCTTCACCTCATTGAGCAGTCTGTGCTGTGCTCTTGCAGTCATCTTTACAGGATGGCCACTCCTAGGGAGAGTAGCAGCAGTGCTGAACTTTCTCCATTTATAGACAATTTGTCTTACCGTGGACTGATGAACAGCAAGGCTTTTGGAGATACTTTTATAACCCTTTCCAGCTTTATGCAAGTCAACAATTCTTAATCGTAGGTCTTCTGAGAGGTCTTTTGTGCGAGGCATCATTCACATCAGGCAATGCTTCCTGTGAAAAGCAAACCAAGAAATTGTGTGTGTTTTTTATAGGGCAGGGCAGCTGTAACCAACACCTCCAATCTCATCTCATTGATTGGACTCCAGTTGGCTGACACCTCACTCCAATTAGCTCTTGGAGATGCCACTAGTCTAGGGGTTCACATACTTTTTCTACCTGCACTGTGAATGTTTACATGGTGTGTTCAATAAAAACATGGTAACATTTAATTCTTTGTGTGTTATTAGTTTAAGCAGACTGTGATTGTCTATTGTTATGACTTAGATGATGATCAGATCACATTTTATGACCAATTTGTGCAGAAATCCATATCATTCCAAAGGGTTCACATACTTTTTCTTGCAACTGTATTATATAAAACCCAAAATCCACTCACATATTGATTAATATGAAAATTACAAAGAAAATTAGATCCTCTTTCTATTCACTAAGAAAATTAAAACTCAGCACAGTTCTACTTGGTTACCTATCTACAGATACGTCTCTATAAAGGCATAGAGACTTTTATTGTATGTGCTAAACCCCCTTCTCGTAAGAAAGTACTTATGCAAACACTTTTGCACAGATCCTTAATCTGGGAGTTAGCTATTTGAAATCCAAAGCTTTTGAACTCATTCTGCCCTTTTGAAGACCAGACAAGATGTCTTCTCTTAATGTTCATGTCTATACATCTGTGTAGGCCTTATACTATGGACTCTTTTATGCCCAATAGTTCTGACACACACTCTGGCCCATTCACTATAATGGGAGTGGGCCCAAGGTCCGGCCGCAGCACAGCAAATATTCCAAGAGGCGGCCGGAATAAAACTACGAACAGCCTGCCGGAGAAGGCTGCCGCTAGTGTGAAAGTAGCCTTAATCAGTCTGTTCATCACACTGATTTCTCATTCGTATAACTGTTATAGGAGGTTTAATCAGTCTGTTCATTGTGTTGGTGGCACAAAGCTAATTTTTTGGGGTTCCAAAGTCCACTGTTGTATCCGTCTTACTGTTATAGGAAAGTTAATCAGTCTGTTAATTTTGTCAATGACATAAAGCCATTTTTTGGTGTTCCAAAGTCCACCATTGCATCCATCAAACTGTAATAGCAGAGTAAATCAGTCTGTTAATTGTGTTGGTGACACAAAGCCATTTTTTGGGGTTCCAAAGTCCACTGTTGTATCCGTCTTACTGTTATAGGAAAGTTAATCAGTCTGTTAATTTTGTCAATGACATAAAGCCATTTTTTGGTGTTCCAAAGTCCACCATTGCATCCATCAAACTGTAATAGCAGAGTAAATCAGTCTGTTAATTGTGTTGGTGACACAAAGCCATTTTTTGGGGTTTCAAAGTCCACTGTTGCATCCATCTTACTGTAATAGAAGAGTAAATCAGTCTGTTAATTGTGTCGGTGACACAAAGCCATTTTTTGGGGTTTCAGAGTCCACTGTTGCATCCGTCTTACTGTAATAGCAGAGTAAATCAGTCTGTTAATTGTGTCATAGACCTGTAGCAGTTTTTTGGGTGCAAAACACTTTATTTGCACGCGAAACACAGAAATACAATTGTTTGTCTGTCATCCAATTTGGTGGGTGACCGTAAAAAAATGAGAGGAGCATTAACTAGGGGATGTGGCCGTGGTGCTGCTGGTGTTGGTGTTAGTGGAGCTCCTGCAGTAGGGAGAGGAGAAAGCTGGCATAGATAAACAATGTGCCCAAATGAAACATATTCTTCAGGTGGTTCTGCGTTATTTTGTAAGCCCGAATACCGCTCTACGAATGGTGAGGCCAGAACAAGTAGAGGCAGTAGTTAATTGGATGGCTAACAGTACCTTTAGTTTCTTCACATTGTCTTCCACCCAGTCCCCTGCTGAAAGAGCAGAGTTGGCACCAGCAGCCCATGAGCATCTGTCTTCCACCTCAACACCTGCTGAGTCCCAAGTCATTCAGCAGTCACTTTTGCTTTTTGAATGGCTCTACCGGCGAGGTTTCCATGGGCCATCGCCCTAGCCCTGACCAAGAAGTAGAAGAGATGCCAAACCACTTATGTTTGAGGATGAAGATGTGGGGGGACCGCCGCAGCTCATCTCTGCTGATAAAGATGAAACACAGGTGCCACTGCCAACTGCTGGGGCTTTCTGCACTGTGCAGACCAGCCAGGAGTGAGGGAATAAGGAGTGGTTGGAAGATGATGTGAAGGATGATGAGGTCCTAGATCTCACATGGCATCCATGTCATCAGAGTGACATGTGCAGTTCGTAGGAAGAGATGGGCATTACGCAGTGCCAGCCGCACAGCAAAAGAGGGAGCAGGGTGCAAAGGCAGAGCGGCCGTCCCCAAGCCAGTACACCTGCTACTGCCCAACGCGCTAAGAGACATAGCACACCAAAGCCAGGGCAAAGGAGTTTCCTGGTGTGACAGTTCTTCAGGCAATGTGCTGATGACAGGACATGGGTGGTTTGCACACTGTTAAGTCAGAGCCTGAGCTCCACCTCAGCACCATCTGCATGATCCGGCATCTAACCACAAAGCATGAGCTGCAGTGGAGTAAACACCCCAAGAACCACAAAATATCAAAGGCTCCTCCTGCTCCCTCTTCTGCTGCAGTCTCGGACTTCCTCCCCCTCTGAAGCAACAGGGGCACCTGCCACCCCGCAAACGGAGGATGTGGCAGCCACACCACCACCACAGTCACCGAGCATCTCCACACTGTCCCATGGAAGCTTTCAGCTGTTTATCCCCCAAACACTGGAGAGAAAGAGGAATTACCCACCTACCCACCCGCAAAACCTGGCTTGAATGCCAGCATTTTAATATTACTGGCCTTTAAAATGTTGCACCATTCCATCTGCTGGGGACAAATTTAATGATGGCGGCTGTCCCATGGCACCTGGTTCCCAGCTTCCACTACTTTTCCAGCGGGCTGTCCCTGCCCTGCACGAACAAGTGGCCAAAAAAAATCAAGTATGCGTTGCGCAACACCATCAGTGGCAAGGTCCACATAACCAGTCATACGTGGACCAGTAAGTATGTGCAGAAATGTTATATCTGCCTAACTGCCCATTGGATAAATCCCAAGATGGAAAGTGGTTTGGCGCATGTCCTGCCGCCACTCAGGATTGCTGGACGTTTCTCAGTGCCTTGAGTTGTCTCCTCCTCCTACTCCACTTTCTCCTCATCATGTCAGTGCACACCTGCACCACCAACTTCAGCACAGCAACGGGGACATGGAAGAACAGACCGATAAGTGGTTGGTGCCGCTGAGCCTCAAGCCCGGCCTGGTGGTTTGCAACAATGGGCGAATCGTAGCAACTCTGGGCCTAGCCAGTTTGACGCACATCCCTTCGGGCAATTATGCATGAGGATGTGGCACAGGAATAAGAGGTGGAAGAACACCCATGGTTATCAGGCCAGTCGTCCACAGGTGGCTCAGAGAGCGGGTTCCTGCACCAACAGCGGCCAGGTATACAACTGTTCAGCCAGGGCACAGTTTTGGAGCATGAGGAGGATGATGATGAGAAGGATCTGCATTCTCAGCAGGGTGACGCCCAAATCAGCTCACGGGCATCAATGGAGCATGGCTGGGGGGATGCAGAGAACACAGACAATACACTTCCTGCATAGGACAGTTTGTCATTGCCTCTGGGCAGCCTGGCACACGTGAGCAACTATATGCTGCAGTGTCTGCGCAATGACCACCGAGTTGCTGTCATTCTTACCAGTGCTGATTACTGGGTGGCCACCCTGCTGGATCCTCGCTACAAGGACAACGTGCCTTCCTTACTTCCATCATTGGAGCGCGATCAGAAGATGTGCGAGTACATGCGCACGCTGGTAGACGCGCTACTAATGGCATTCCCACCTGACAGCGGGGGCTCAGTGGAAGAATGAAGCTGAGGCAGAGGAAGAAGTCGCCAACTCAGCTGGGGCACTGCCAGCACCTCAGAAGAGAGGATTATCATGTCCGAAATGTGGAAAAATGTTGTCAGCACGCCACAACATCCAGAACCACCATCAGATATGGACCTTCTTAGTAGGAGGCAGCGTTTCAGCAATATGGTGGAACAGTGTGTGTGTACACGTCTGCACGTACTGACTGATGGGTCTGCCTTATTAAACTTCTGGGTCTCCAAATTGGGCACATGGCCTGAGCTTGCCCTTTACGCCTTGGAGGTGCTGGCCTGCTCTGCAGCAAGTGTATTGTCTGAACATTTAGCCATTGTTATACTCTAGTGTACTTTGCGCATGCTCGTTGCTATTTCCCAATGTTTCGGGGCCTCCACAAACCAAGAAATAAATACATTTAAGAAAAAAAGAAACTAAATTGAAAAAAAAAATTGTTGGCCTACACCTCTACGTCCACCTCGTCCAGCTCTTCCGCTTAAAAAGCCACGTCCGCCTCCTCCTCCACTTGGACCTCCACCTCCTGGCTCAAGATTATTATGTCTTATATTGGCAGACTCCCAGACGAAGGTATGCCGAAATGTGCGTTGGGGCTGGCACCAACCTGGAGGGAGCACAACATTGTTTACTGTTCTTTGTCTGATTGACTTTTATATGTTTCTTATACATTTGTATTTGCACTTTATTTTGTACCTAGCATATGAACATTTGTATGAACTGTTTATCTGCTGTGGTCTCCCTCCAGGTGTTGCCATTTTCTGTGCACTTATATCCTCTTCTTACCTTTTTACCATAAACTCCTCCTCACCATGCTCCACTCAATTGGCCTTAAGGACACTGCTCTCTCTTGGTTCTCTTCCTATCTCTCTGGCTGCTCCTTTAGTGTATCATTCGCTGGCTCTTCTTCTTCTCATCTTCCTCTTGATGTTGGAGTTCCTCAGGGCCCAGTACTAGGTCCTCTACTCTTCTCCCTCTATACAGCCCCCATACAGAGGTACAATAGATTTGGCTTTCGATACCATCTCTATGCTGACAACACCCAACTATACACTTCGTCCCCTGACATCACCCCTGCTTTACTCCAAAACACCAGTAATTGTCTGGCAGCTGTCTCTAACATCATGTCCTCTCTGTATCTAAAACTGAACCTCTCAAAAACTGAACTTCTTGCCTTTCCCTATCTACAAACTCACCTAAACTTGATATTTCAATTTCGGTCTGCAGCACTATCATAACTCCTGGGCAACATGCCTGCTGTCTTGGGGCCACATTTGACTCCGATCTCTCCTTTGTTCCCCATATGCAATCACTTACACTCTCTTGTCGTCTGCACCTCAAGAATATCGCCAGAATCCGCCCTTTTCTTACGGTGGAAACGGCAAAAACTCTTGTTGTTGCCTTGATTCTCGTCTTGATGACTGCAACGCATTACTAATCGGTCTCCCTCTCACTAAACTCTCCCCCCTTCAGTCTGTTCTAAATGCTGCAGCCAGGCTCATCTATCCATCCAACCGCTACACTGATGCTACTAGCCTGTGCCAGTCACTTCACTGGTTGCCCA
This sequence comes from Bufo bufo, assembly GCF_905171765.1. Classification (NCBI taxonomy): domain Eukaryota; kingdom Metazoa; phylum Chordata; class Amphibia; order Anura; family Bufonidae; genus Bufo; species Bufo bufo. Next base: position 298,419,686 of record NC_053390.1, read on the forward strand.
TCCACCACAGAATATAGTTCAAACTTCTCACCCTCACCCACAAAGCTCTCCACAGTGCTGCACCTTCATACATCTCCTCCCTCATCTCCATCTACCACCCTACTCATGCTCTCCGTTCTATTAGCGACCTAAGATCAATAGCCTCCATAATTCGTACCTCTCACTCCTGTCTTCAAGACTTTTCTCGAGCTGCACCTACTCTCTGGAATACTCTGTCCTGGAATACTAGGTCTATCCACGACTTCTCCACCTTCAAACGTGCCTTAAAAACACATCTTTTCAGGCAGGCTTATCAAGCTACCTAAACTGACTATTCCCCGACTAAACCTCCCCCCACCAACTCCACTGGCCTAAACTCGATCCTCTAGTAGTCCCAAACCCGAAGCAGATCGGTTGGCACCACTCCTGTCTGTTCAATAATGGCTCGAATCCTACTTATCACAATCAACTACCTTATGTGTCACCCCCAATTCCTCATAGATTGTAAGCTCTTGCGAGCAGGGCCCTGACTCCTAGTGTTTCAGTTCCATATTATCCAGTTATTTTTGTTTTGCATATGAACCCTATGAACTTGTAAAGCACTGCGGAATATTGTGGCGCTATATAATTACATTTTATTATTATTATTATTATTTTAATATGTATCTTATTCATGTCTTTTGGAATCATGTAATAAATTGATATTTTATTATAGGCGGTCTGGTAGTGATTTATAGGTGTAATATTTAGTGGTCTACCAAAGGCTTAGCTGTGTACTCTGTGATAAGAGTGACCGGTTAGGGATTGTGTATCCCATAGTTGTGGCAATATTTGGCAGAGTAGAGAAGCCAAAAAATGGCTATAGGTCACACGCAAAATTAACAAACAATTTTTTAAAAAAAATTAAGAAACACCCCCACAAAAACAGTGTTAGCTTCCTCCTCCACCTGCTCTTCCACCCACACTGCCACATCCATAGCCTCCTTAGCTTCCTACTCCACTTGGACCTCCGTCTCCTAGCTCAAGATTATAATTTTTTATTTTTATGTATTTTATGTTATTTTAAGTAATTTCCCTATCGACATTTGTTTGCAGGGCAATTGTACTGCTCTTCCCCCATTGTGGTTCCATTTGCCGCCCTCGAGCCCTTTCTATTACTTAGTTACAGCCATTTTTCAGCCCCTAAGTTCAGGGTCAAGTTCAGGACCCAAACTTTGAAACAAAGTTCAGTCGAACCGGAACATCGACGGGTTCATTTATCCCTAGTACTACACTTACTCTTGTAACTAGTTCAATCAAAAATCGAAAGAGAAAGCACATGGCCGGACCTGTCCTATTATAAGAGAAAATACACACTAGCAATCAATGCCACAATAATATAGTGGTGCTCAATGAAGCAGTATAAATCCAATATGAGTTCAGAACTAAAGAGATCCAAAGAATGGCACTCACCATAAAAATCTTCCTTTATTTAATCCAGGGTGCACATACAGCAAATACAGAAGGGTAATGCAAGAGAGCAGTCGGCCTACGGCCGTTTCACGTCACAGGCACTTACTAAAGGCACTTACTAAAGTGACTATGAAACGGTCATAGGCCGACTGCCCTCCTGCATCACCCTGCTGTCCTTGCTGTATGTGCATGCTGGATAAAATAAAGGAAGCTTTTTCATTGTGAGCGCCATGCTTTGGAGTTCTTTGTTCTGGACTCATGTAACTAGGTTCTGTGTGAATGGCTAAGTTGGTTGGTACTTACATGTAAAGTATATTACTTGTAATCACTAGGGAAAGAACTTGTATTTTCTGTAATTGTAAAAGTTTCTAAACTTATGAAATGTAGTACATAGTAAAGTCAATTTATGATGTCACTATCTCAAGGGAAATTGACATCAATGAAAAGGTACGGTACTTGTCATTATGCCCGTTATAAAATAACTTCTCTGGTATTGTGCATACTGTAGCTGTGTTTCTTTCACAGGAACAGGGTTTGAAAAAGATATACTGCGTTTCACACAGTATATATAATATTTATTCAAGGGCTGGTCTCATTTCTGTAGGAGAATCTATGCTGCAATAAAAGGATATCACATTTCTTCAGATTGCATCAGGAATTCAGGTAACTGAGGTTTGCTGCAATTTGATGTTCCTTTTTCTTATTTTTAATACTACGTGTGATATGTTTTCGTACACATTTAAAGTACAGTAATTAGTTCTTATTCTGTACAGTACATCTATACAGGTGCTTATAGTACAATTTTTACAATGTGTGAAATGATTTCTATGCATACAATACTGTCTAGGTGATGCATTCTAGGATATCACCTAAAATACTGAAAAAATAAAATAAAATGGAGCATGGTGATTTACAAGTATCAAAAGTTGACTTTTAAGGACTTTTGTGCCCCCCTTATATATACAGTATATTTTGGAAATGCCTTGAAGTAAAATATCCTGAAAACAGAATTTTAAAATCCACTTACGGTTTTTTTCCTGAAAAACTTTCAAATCTAATTAAATGATATTTAGATTAAATTATATTTACAGGATAAAATAAGACACCTTCTTTTCACTGAGACAGTTTTGCTATATGAGGTCTAGTGACATAGATTAGGGAACAGCGGGCAAAACTAAAACACTGTATATGCCTAGTTAGGACCCTCGGGATGGAAACATAAACTTATAGAATGGTCGTTAGACCCCAAAAAATCCCTTTAGGGGTCCTAACAATTAATTACGCATAAAACTACATCTATATTTGGCACATCTAAAACCCAAAACTAAAGACCGACAGACCATATACGTTTAAAACTATCAGGGACTGGTAGAGAATTACTGTGATCTAATTTATAAGGTGAGGGACAGTTTGTGCAGTGACAATTTACGTGCGAATAAATTAACATCCTTCACCCAAATAAATTGATCAAATCGTGGTACTGGAGTAAATGTGAGCCCTTTTTGCAATAATAATTTTAAACGTATATGGTTTGTCGGTCTAAAGTTTTGGGTATTAGATGTGCCAAATAAAGATGTAGTTTTATGTGTAAGTAATTGTTAGGACCCCTAAAGGGATTTTTTTGGGGGTCTAACGACCATTTTTTAAGTTACTGTATATGTCTGATACATGGACTTGGGCAATGCATGAAAGAGGAATCCATTATTTTTTGTGCCATACAATCCCCCCTCAAGCTGCGGTATGTACAAAGCATATCAAAGTGTATCAGCTTTTTCTGGGGAGTTTGTCTGTTTTTTTTTTTTTAAGAATGCCCGACGCATACTACCGTAAGTCAGCATTACCTATGGAAATAACATACTCACCAGCTCCCCGCCATTATTTTCCAAATAGCTGCCTGGATCTATTCACTGGACTTTTGGTCCTCATCTTTTAACTTCCACATGGACAGGCTCACAAGCACCACTGCAGCCAAAGAAATCCTGACCATCCATTGTAGTTATTTTGGGACTGGAAGAACAAGCACGTTTTTCAGGGGGTTTTCATCACTGTCATCTGACAGACATAACTTAAAAAAATTTCCATTGATGCTAGTCAATAAGTTGTATTTCTGAGGGCACATACAGCTTGAAAATAAATATTTTTTCTTGGTAGGGGAAATTATGCAGCTTTATTTGTTTGTTTTTACACATTTGCTTATGATAAAAATGCAGGTAAGTGTCTAAAATACTTTATTGTTTGGGTCTGTCCAAGCAGGTACAAGCATTGCCAAATATAAATATATATTTATATATATATATATATATACACACACACATCTTTTTCACCCTATAAAATGTATATGCCTAAAGACACATCTAGAGGAGGAAAATAGTCCTCTAGTGTTTCTCAGACCTCATATCAGACCCCCGGTCAGACCCTCAGTGTTGAATAGAGCCCCACTCAGATCCCCAGTTCTTCTCAAACCTTATATCAGACTCCCAAACAGACTGTGGGAGTTGATCAGACCGCCATTGTTTCTCAGACCTCATATGAGACCCCAAATCAGACACCTAGTGTTGATGAAACCTTCAAACAGAGCACCAATGATTATCAGACCCCCCCCCCCGGTATGTCTCAGACCTCAGATCAGACTCCTGGTGTTGATTAGACACTTTATTGGACCCCAGTGATTCTCAGTAGTGTTGATCATGAATATTCGAATCGCGAATATTAATCGCGAAAATCGGCACTTTGAGAATTTGCGAATAATTAGAATATAGTGATATATATTCGTAATTTTGAATATTCTAGATTTTTTTTTCCATCAGTAACCTCCCTTCTTGCTTGTGGGCCAATAAGAAGGCGGCAATGTCTTTGTCTTAGTTTAGCAACATCCCTAGTAACCAATAGGAAAGTTGCCTACCCCTTACTATATAAGAAACTACTCAGCAGCCCTTGTATGCATTTTGCAGATCTGAGAGAGACATCAGTGTTATTGCTGTGCTCTCTGCTTTCCTGTGCCATTACATTAGATAGTTAGTTAGTTAGTTAACTTATGTACATAATACAGATAGTTAGTGGGAGATAGTCAGTGTAGGTTAGATCATGATATAGTGTAGCTGATAGGTTCTGCTGTCCATACATGCATGCTACATACATAGTGCTGTATGTATGTATGTATGTATGTTACCTACATACATACCGTACATACATAGTGCTGTGATGTCACAAGTTCACAACAATACTTAGTGCACTAATCACCAATAAGTAGTCAGACCTGTTAAAATGTGAAGTTGCACGTATTGCGCCAAAATATTTGCATCATTAATGCCGATTTCACAATTGCAAATATATTGGAGCACTCTATCTGCATATAAAGCTATTGTAATGTTCTGCTGTGCCAACCATTTTCTCCAGTCTCAGGAAACTTCTAGCAGCTTGAAAAATTTTGCTATAGTGACCCACGCCTGTATTTCGCGCGCATTACGCAAACATTACATTGCTGATTTTTCGCGATCAAGAAAATAATCTTGAATTGGCGAATATATGATGCATATTCTACCAAGTTTTAGCGAAATATTGCAAATTTGAATTTTGCCCCTGCCGCTCATCACTAATTCTCAGACCTCAGATCAAACCCCCAGTCAGAACTCTAGTGTATCTTAGACCTCAGATTGGGCCACCAATGTTTTTCAGATCTCATCACCTCCAGATAATGACACTACCCAGTTGATCCTCTTCCTGCTGCACTGTGTTATGATCTGACGTCGCACAGCATGAGGTCACAGAGCAGGCCAACGTCCATAGTGTGCAGCACTGGTAGAGGAAGACCAGAAAGCAGTGAGCAAAAAGCTAGCAGACAAAGCGTTGTATTCACTGCTCCCTGGTCCTGCTTTACTAATGACCGCCACATAAGACGCACTGCCATTTTATTCCCACTTTTGAGGGGGAAAATGCATCTTATTGGGGGTGAAAAACAGGCTGTTTTTTTTTTACATTTTACTACTGTTGCGCAATTGCACAATAGAAAGCTAAATGAAAATTATTTTTTTGTCCCCACTTTCTGAGTACCATAACTACTGACAAAGTTTCACAAGGGCTTAGGGCAGGTTCACATCAGAGTTATTGAATTCCGATATAGGTTCCATTATCACAGTTATAGCAGAATATAATGAAATTCTAGGACAGAATGCGAAACGGAAGCCTTTTAGAGGCATTGTGTTTTTCTCCTTCCGAATGCATGTCTATGATGGCACATAACGGTTCCTTTTGTTTCCGTTATACATGACGGAAAAAATAGTCCTGTTGACAGGAATGCCGTTCTAGAATTCCATTAGAGTTCCGAACCAATAACGGAATTCAATAACGCTGATGTGTACCCACCTTTATTTGCAGGATAAGGTGTAGTTTCATTTATGCCTTTTTAGAGTCCTATACTTAGAACATATTGATCCATTTATTTATTTATTAAACCCTGCAATTCTGAATTTTTTTTCACTGTGAGAATTAAATAAGATGTTGGTTTATAGTACAAGTTGCTATTGGCGCAGCAATACCAATTTTGTGTTTTTTTACATTTAAGAAAAAAAGTTTTGCTTTTCAAAATTATATATATATATATTTAAACTTTTTTAAAAGTTCCAGTAGAAGTACCTTTTGATTTTATTACAGCACTCAGTCTTTTTGGGTATGAGTCTATCAGCATGGCACATTTTGACTTGGCAAGATTTGCCCACGCTTCTTTGCAAAAACACTCCAAATCTGTCAGATTACGAGGGCATCTCCTGTGCACAGCCCTCTTCAGATCACCCCACAGATTTTCAATTGGATTCAGGTCTGGACTCTGGCTGGGCCATTCCAAAACTTTAATCTTCTTCTGGTGAAGCCATTCCTTTGTTGATTTGAATGTATGCTTTGGAAGTTCCTCTTCATGTTCAGCTTTCAGCTTTCTAGCAGAAGCCTGAGGCCCCCTGCACACGATCAGGATTGCGTGCGGATTTTCCGCGCGGATTTGCGTGCGGAAAATCCGCACCGTAGGTCATGTCCATTGTATTCTATGAGAATTTGAAATTCTCAATGCACACGATGCAGATTTTTTCCGCGCGGATTTTGACCTGCGGTGCGGATTTTAAAATCCGCGACATGTCAATTAATTTTTTTTTTCCTGACCGGATTTTCTTCATTCACTTAGTGAAATCCGCATGCGGAAAATCCGCACCGAATCCGCACCGAATCCGCACGCAAATCCGTATGCAAATCCGCTCCAATTAATGCGGATTGACCGCACAGATTTGCCTGCGAACACCTGCGGATTTCAGTGCGGATTCTCCGCACATGAATCCTGAACGTGTGCATGTACCCTGAAGGTTTGGTGCCAATATTGACTGGTATTTGGAACTGTTCATAATTCCCTCTAGCTTAACTAAGGCCTCAGTTCCAGCTAAAGAAAAACAGCCCAAAGCATGATGCTGCAACCACCATGCTTCACTGTGGGTATGGTGTTCTTTTGGTGATGTGCAGTGTTGTTTTTGCGCCAAACATATCTTTTGAAATTATGGCCAAAAAGTTCAACCTTGGTTTCATCAGACCATAACACCTTTTCCCACATGCTTTTGGGAGACTTCAGATGTGTTTTTGCAATATGTAGGCTGGCTTGGATGTTTTTATTCATAAGAAAAGGCTTTCGTCTTGCCACTCTACCCCATAGCCCAGACATATGAAGAATATGGGAGATTGTTGTCACATGTACCACACAGCCAGTACTTGCCAGATATTCCTGCAGCTCCTTTATTGTTGCTGTAGGCCTCTTGGTAGCCTCCCAGACCAGTTTTCTTCTCGTCTTTTCATTAATTTTGGAGGGACGTCCAGGTCTTGGTAATGTCACTGTTGTGCCATATTTTCTCCACTTGATGATGACTGTCTTCCCTGTGTTCCATGGTATATCTAATGCCTTGGAAATTCTTTTGTACCCTTCTCCTGACTGATACCTTTTAACAATGAGATCCCTCTGATGTTTGGAAGCTCTCTGTGGACCATGGCTTTTGCTGTGGGATGCGACCTAAGAACATTTTAGGAAAGACCAACTAGAGCAGCTGAACTTTATTTGAGGTTAATAAGAGGCACTATAAATGGTGGCAGGTGTATGCTGACTCCTATTTAACATGATTTTGAATGTGATTGCTTAATTCTGAACACAGCTACATCCCCAGTTATAAGAGGGTTCGCACACTTATGCAACCACATTATTTAAGTGTTTTGTTTTCTTCCCTCCTCCTAAAAGATTTCAGTTTGTTTTTCAATTGAGTTGTACAGTTTATAGGTCACATTAAAGGTGGAACAAGTTCAGAAATTATTTATCTTTGTCTCATTTTTTACAGCACAGAAACCTGACATTTTAACAGGGGTGTGTAGACTTTTTATATCCACTGTATATATATAGCAGAAGGACCTGGCTTTGCACGGATATATTTCATCTATTTAATTTAATGTTTCTGTGTGTCATTAAACGATATTGACCGTATCCCCCATAACAGTGACCTCTACAGTACCCCACCCCCTTAACAGTGAACTCCACAGCCCCTAACCCTTTGATATTGACCTCCTCAGGGGCCCGCCCCCTTAACAGTGACCTATACAGCACCTCGCCCTTAACACTGACCTCCATAGGGGACTATCCCCTTATCTGTGACCTCCACTGTTCCCTGCCCCCTTAACAGAGACCTCTAAAGCACCTGTCCCTTTAACAGTGATTGCCACAGTACCCCATTTCCTTGACAGTATCCCCCATAACAGTGACCTCTACAGTACCCCACCCCCTTTACAGTGAACTCCACAGCCCCTAACCCTTTGGCCCGCCCCCCTTAACAGAGACCTATACAGCACCTCGCCCCTTAACACTGACCTCCATAGGGGACTATCCCCTTTTCTGTGACCTCACAGCACCCTGCAAACTTAACAGTGACCTCCACAGCAACTGCCCCTTTAATAGTGGCCCCTGCACCCTTAACAGTGACCTCCACAGTGCCCGTCCCTTTAACAGTGACCTCCACAGTGGCCTGCCCTTAACAGTAAATCCACAGTGCCTGCCCCTTTAACAGTGACCTCTACAGCAGCTTCCACTTTAACCCCTTAAGGACTCAGCCCTATTTCACCTTAAGGACTTGGCCATTTTTTGCTAATCTGACCAGTGTCACTTTAAGTGGTAATAAATTTAAAACACTTTGACTTATCCAGGCCATTCTGAGATTGTTTATTCGTCACATATTGTACTTCATGACACTAGTAAAATGAAGTAAAAAATAATAATTTTTATTTTTAAAAAAATACCAAATTTACCAAAAATTTGTAAACAAATTGCAAATTTCCAAGTTTCAATTTCTCTACTTCTATAATACATAGTGATACCTACAAAAATAGTTATTACTTTACATTCCCCATATGTCTACTTCATGTTTGGATCATTTTGGGAATGATATTTTATTTTTTGCGGATCTTATAAGGCTTAGAAGTTTAGAATCAAATCTTGAAATTTTTCAGAAATTTAAAAAAAACAATTTTTTAGGGACCAGTTCAGGTCTGAAGTCATTTTGCGAGGCTTACATAATAGAAACCACCCAGAAATGACCACATTCTATAAACTACACCCTCAGTGTATTCAAAACTAATTTTACAATCTTTGTTAACCCTTTAGGTGTTCCACAAGAATTAATGGAAAATATAGATACAATTTCAAAATTTCACTTTTTTGGCAGATTTTCCATATTAATAATTTTTTTCCAGTTACAAAGCAAGGGTTAACAGCCAAACCAAACTCAATATTTATAGCCCTGATTCTGTAGTTTACAGAAACACCCCATATGTGGTCGTAAACCGCTGTACGGGCACACGGCAGGGCGCAGAAGGAAAGGAATGCCATACGGTTTTTGGAAGGCAGGTTTTGCTGGACTGTTTTTTTTTGACACCATGTCCCATTTGAAGCCCCCCTGATGCACCCCTAGAGTAGAAATTCCATAAAAGTGACCCGATATAAGAAACTACACCCCTCAAGGTATTCAAAACAGATTTTACAAACGTCGTTAACCCTTTAGGTGTTCCACAAGAGTTATTGGCAAATGGAGATGAAATTTCAGAATTTTAATTATTTGGCAAATTTTCTATTTTAATCCATTTTTCCCAGTAACAAAGCAAGGGTTAACAGCCAAACAAAACTCAATATTTATAACCCTGATTCTGTAGTTTACAGAAACACCCCATATGTGGTCGTAAACTGCTGTACGGGCACATGGCAGGGCGCAGAAGGAAAGGAATGCCATACGGTTTTTGGAAGGCAGATTTTGCTGGACTGTTTTTTTTGACACCATGTCCCATTTGAAGCCCCCCTGATGCACCCCTAGAGTAGAAACTCCAAAAAGTGACCCCATTTTAGAAACTACGGGATAGGGTGGCAGTTTTGTTGGTACTAGTTTAGGGTACATATGATTTTTGGTTGCTCTATATTACACTTTTTGTGAGGCAAGGTAACAAGAAATAGCTGTTTTGGCACCGTTTTTATTTTTTGTTATTTACAACATTCATCTGACAGGTTAGATCATGTGATATTTTTATATACCAGGTTGTCACGGATGCGGTGATACCTAATATGTATACATTTTTTTTATTTTTGTAAGTTTTACACAATCATTTTTCAAAAATCATGTTTTAGTGTTTCCATAGTCTGAGAGCCATAATTTTTTCAGTTTTTGGGCGATTACCTTGGGTAGGGTATGATTTTTGTGGGATGAGATGACGGTTTTATTGGCACTATTTTGGGGTGCATGTGACTTTTTGATCGCTTTCTATTACACTTTTTGTGATGTAACGTGACAAAAAATGGTTTATTTAGCACAGTTTTTATTTTAAATTTTTTACGGTGTTCATCTGAGAGGTTAGGTCATGTGATATTTTTATAGAGCTGGTCGATACGGACGCGGCGATACCTAATATGTATACTTTTTTTTGTATTTATGTAAGTTTTACACAATAATATCATTTTTGAAACAAAAAAAAAATCATGTTTTAGTGTCTCCATATTTTGAGAGCCATAGTTTTTTCAGTTTTTGGGCGATTATCTTAGGTAGGGTCTCATTTTTTGCGGGATGACATGATGGTTTTATTGGCACTATTTTGGGGTGCATATGACTTTTTGATCGCTTGCTATTACACTTTTTGTGTTGTAAGGTGACAAAAAAATGGTTTATTTAGCACAGTTTTTATTTATTATTTATTTATTAGTTTTTTTATTCTATTTTATGGTGTTCATCTGAGGGGTTAGGTCATGTGATATTTTTATAGATCCGGTCGATACGAACGCGGCGATACCAAATATGTATACTTTTTTTATTTATGTAAGTTTTACACAATAACAGCTTTTTTAAAGCAAAAAAAATGATGTTTTAGTGTCTCCATATTCTGAGCCATAGTTTTTTTTATTTTTTGGGCGATTGTCTCAGGTAGGGGCTCATTTTTTGAGGGATGAGGTGATGGTTAGATTGGTACTATTTTGGTGGGCAAACACCTTTTTGATTGCTTGCTGTTGTACTTTTTGTGATGTAAGGTGACAAAAAAATGGTTTATTTAGCACAGTTTTTATTTATTATTTTTTACGGTGTTCATCTGAGGGTTTAGGTCATGTGATAGGTTTATAGAGCCAGTCGATACGGACGCGGCGATACCTAATATATATGGAAAAAAAAATTCCCCTAATTTTTACAATTTTTTTAAAACTTTATTTGGGGAAAATGACGTTTTTGTTTATTTTTACTTGAAACTTTTAATTTTTTGGGGGGAAAACTTTATTTTTGTAACTTTTTTTTAACTTTTTTTTGTCCCACTTTGGGACTTGAACTTTTGGGGTCTAATCCTTTACAATGCATTCCAATACTTCTGTATTGGAATGCATTGGCTGTATGAGTAATACAGTGTGTATTACTCATACAGCTTCCGGCCTGTGACATCCAGGGGGCTGGATCTCACAGGCTCTTCACCGGAAGGCAGCGCGATGCCTTCCTTAGGCATCACGCTGCCGTCCATGCCATCGGGTCCCCCCCCCACAGCCCCATGGGAACCCGATGGCACCGCCGACCACCGCCACCGCACCAGGTAAAAGCCGTAAACCGCATGTCTGAATTGACTTGCGTTTTGCGGCGATCGCCGACACGGGGGGGTCACAGGACCCCCTTGCGCATTTAGCCGAGGTGCCTGCTCAATGATTTGAGCAGGCACCTTGTTCCGATCACTGCACGCCGGGCGGCGGTGATCGGAAACAACACATGACGTACCGGTACGTCATGGGTCCTTAAGGACTCGGGAACCATGCCGTACCAATATGTCATGGGTCCCTAAGGGGTTAATAGTGTCCCCTGCCCCCTTAACAGTGATCTCCACAGCAGCTGCCTCTTTAAGGCTAGGGCTACATGACGACATGTCGCACGACATTTTGTCGTACTAATGTCACAGAACAATTTTTATAATGATATGCTATGGTGTCACACTGTGACATGCGACATGCTGCAACTGTAACATGACAGTCGCAAAAAATCCATCCAAGATGTATGTATGTAGCAGTGTAGTTGTGCCCTATGTGTCGTGCAATTTATTGTCATCGTGTAGCCCTATCCAAAAGCTGACCTACAGCAGTGAAGATAAATGGCTGGGTTGTTATGTAAACCTGGAGTAAAACTGTGTGTATGTGGAGACTAAGGGCCTGTGAGCTTCTATTGGCTGATAAGGGACATGTGACCGTGTGTATGGCAGTTGGGATATGAAGAGAAAGACTTCCAGGCTTCTATTGGCTAATTCAGGTAATTTATTTGAATATCTCAGGAACGGAGAGTCATAGAGAGCTTTATGCCGTTTGGTCGCGCATAAAGAACAGACAGACAGACGGTCAGCAGACAGATAAACAAAAACACATTTATATATACTGTATATAAGATATATATATATGCTAGCAGAAGGACCCGGCTTCACACGGGTATATTTCATCAATTTAATTTAATGTTTTTGTGTGTCGTTAAAAGATATTGAAAGTATCCCCCATAACAGTGACCTCTACAGCACCCCGTCCCTTTAACAGCAAACTCCACAGTTCCCTACCCCTTAATACTGACCCCCCACAGTGCCCTGCCACTTTAAAATGGGACTTCCACAACAGCCGATCCCCATAACTTTGACCTTCACAGCAGCCCGCCCCTTTAACAGTGAGTTTCACAGTACCCTACTGCCTTAACAGTGACCTCACAGTACCCTGCTGTCTTTATAGTGACCTCACAGTTCACTGCCCCCTTAACAGTGACCTCCACAGTGTCTGCCCCTTTAACAGTGACCTCCACAGCGCCCTGCTAGTTTAACAGTAACATCCACAGTGCCCGCCTCTGTAACAGTGACCTCCACAACGCCCACCCCGTTAACAGTGACCTCAATAGTGCCCGCTCTTTTAACAGTGACCTCCACAGTGCCCGCCTTTTTAACAGTGACCTCCACTGCGCCCAACCCTTTTAACAGTAACCTTGATAGTGCCCGCCCCTTTAACAGTAACTGTCACGGATATAGTAGGGGAGAACACCAAAAGACAATCAAGAAGGAAGGGGAAAGACACTAGGCCTCACCCCTAGGGAAGGAAAAGAGTCACCAGCTATAAAACCCTGCTCCTGGCCCTAACTCCTATCCATATGGGCACCTCTCGATGGTAGAGATACCCATACACGGGAACCTAGAAAACCCTGGTGACCCTCAGATGCCCTAAAGATAATGACAGGGCAGAGACCACCTGTTCCTTCCCTGGTGAAGGAACTAGCGTCTCACTGAGGCCTAGTAAACAACCGGGAGGGGGGGGGGATACAAAACACGACAAGCGGAACACTTAACTTCAGAGGATGAAGGATGAATAGGACTTCAACACGAACCACACTCCAGATCTTCCAAGACCAAATGAAGCTATCCCAAGCAAGGAGTGATGGGAAAAGTCAGACTAAATAGGGTGTGGTAGAGGTCACATGATCCACACCTGAACAGGAGGTGTGGACATACCAGCAACACACAGACAAAGTGAAACCAAAAGAGGCTGTCAGATCACTAATGCATAGATAATCTTTCAGACCTTCTGGGACCTGACCTCCGGGCACCCAGGACCGACCTTATCAGGATGAGCTCTGTGGAATGCTCTCACCAGACGACTAGCATTAACATCGGTCGCTGGAACCCATCCTCTGGTTCGTACCCTCTCCAATGAACGAGATACTGGAGGGATCTCCGGAGAACTCGGGAGTCCACAATCCTGCTGATCTGAAATTCTAAATTTCCATCCACCATGACAGGAGCGGGAGGCAAGGAGGACAGCTCAACAGGTTTGACACATTTCTTTAGCAACGATTTATGAAATACGTTATGGATTTTCAATGCCTGAGGAAGTTCAAGACGGAAGGCTACAGGGTTAACAATGGCAGTGATCTTATACGGACCAATAAATCTTGGGCCCAACTTCCAAGAAGGTACCTTAAGTTTAATGTTTCTTGTAGACAACCACACAGAATCACCCACTCTCAGGTCCGGATCACTCATGCGTCTCCTGTCAGCCACACGCTTATACCTGTTGCCCATCTTTTTCAGGTTATTTTGGATTTTCCGCCAAATAGAAGACAAAGAAGAGGAAAATCGTTCCTCCTCAGGAATGCCGGAATTTTGAGCACCAGAAAATGTACCAAACTGTGGATGGAACCCATATGCCCCAAAAAACGGCGACTTATCAGTGGATTCCTGTCTACGGTTATTTATAGCAAACTCGGCTAACGACAAAAATGAAGACCACTCTTCCTGATTCTCTGAAACAAAACATCTCAAGTAAGTCTCCAGATTCTGATTAGTGCGCTCCATCTGTCCATTCGACTGAGGATGAAAAGCCGAAGAGAAGGACAATTGTACACCCAGACGAGTACAGAACGGTTTCCAGATTCTGGAAACAAACTGAGTCCCTCTATCGGACACCACATCAGAGGGAATGCCATATAGTTTCACGATGTTATCGACAAACACCTGTGCAAGAGTTTTAGCATTGGGTAGACTAGGTAATGCAATAAAGTGTGCCATTTTACTAAAACGATCTACAACCACCAGAATCACAGTTTTTCCCGAAGAATTCTATAAATCCGTGATAAAATCCATGGACAAATGGGTCCAAGGTCTGGGCGGGATGGGCAATGGAAGCAGAGATCCGGATGGCCGAGTATGTGTCACCTTAGCACGTGCACAGGTACCACAGGCTGACACATAGTCCTCAACACACTTACGCAACCCTGGCCAACCTGGGGGGGGGGGAATACAAAACACGACAAGCGGAACACTTAACTTCAGAGGATGAAGGATGAACAGGACTTCAACACGAACCACACTCCAGCTCTTCCAAGACCAAATGAAGCTATCCCAAGCAAGGAGTGATGGGAAAAGTCAGACTAAATAGGGTGTGGTAGAGGTCACATGATCCACACCTGAACAGGAGGTGTGGACATACCAGCAACACACAGACAAAGTGAAACCAAAAGAGGCTGTCAGATCACTAATGCATAGATAATCTTTCAGACCTTCTGGGACCTGTCACAGATGTGACAGAAACATCCACAGTGCCGTCCCCTTTAACAGTGACCTTTACAGTGTCGGCCCCTTTAACAGTGACCTCCACAGTGCCCGCCTCTTTAACAGTGACCTCCATAGTGCCCACCCGTTTAACAGTGACCTCCACAGCGCTGTGCCCCTTTAATGCTAGGGCTACATGACGACATGTATCACGTGACATTTTTTCTCAACAACTTTTATAATAATAGGCTATGGTGTCGCACTGTGACATGTGATATGCTGCGATACGACAGTTGCAAAAAATCCATCCAAGATGGATCCATGTAGCATGTAGTTGTACCCTATATGTCATGCGACTTATTGTCGTCCTGTAGCCCTAGCCTAAATCTGACCTACAGGAGCGAAAAATGGCTGGGTTGTTATGAAAACCTGGAGTAAAACTGTGTATGGCAGTTGGGATTTGAAGAGAAAGACTTGCAGGCTTATATTGGCTAATGCAGGTAATTTTTTGGGAATATCTCAGGAATGGTACGTCCTAGAGAACTGAGACCCGGTCTAAAACCTTTCCGGACACCTGATATACCTGTGTGCCAAATTTGGTGAAGATCGGTTTAGTCGTTTGGTCGCGCATAAAGAACAGACAGACAGACGTCCAGGCAAACAGACAGAAACTCATTTTTATATACTGTATATATAAGATACTAGCAGAAGGACTCGGCTTTGCACGAGTATATTTAATCTACAGTATTTTATTTAATGTTTGTATGTGTCTTTAAAAGATATTGACAGTATCCCCCATAACAGTGACCTCTACAGCACCCTGCCCCTTTAACAGTGAACTCCACAGTCCCCCAACCTTTAACACTGACCTCCCACAGTGCCCCGCCACTTTAAAATGGGACTTCCACAGCAGCCCATCCCCTTCACTTTGACCTACACAGCAGACCGCCCCTTTAACAGTGAGTTTCACAGCACCCTACTCCCTTGACAGTGACCTCCTCAGGGGCCCGCCACCTTAACAGTGACCTCCACAGTGCCGGCCGCTTTAACAGTAACCTCCACAGTGCCGTCCCCTTTAACAGAAACCTCCACAGTGCTGGCCCCTTTAACAGAGACCTCCACAGTGCTGGCCCCTTTAACAGTGACCTTCACAGTGCCCCCCCTTTAACAGTGACCTCCACAGTGCACGCTCCTTTAACAGTGACCTCTATAGAGCCGCCCCTTTAACAGTGACCTCGATAGTGCTTGCCCCTTTAACATTGACCTTTACAATGCTGGCCCCTTTAATAGTGACCTCCACAGTGCCCACCCCTTTAACAGTGACCTCCACAGTGCCCTGCCCCTTTAATTCTAGGGCTACACGACGACATGTGTCGTGCGACATTGTGTCTCAACAATTTTTATAATGATAGGCTATGGTGTTGCACTGCGACATGCGACATGCTGCGACTGCGACACGACAGTTGCAAAAAATCCATCCAAGATGGATGCATGTAGCAGCGTAGTTGTGCCTTATGTGTTGTGCGACTTATTGTCGTCCTGTAGCCCTAGCCTAAAGCTGACCTACAGCAGTGAAGAAAAATGGCTGGGTTGTTATGGAAACATGGAGTAAAACTGTGTGTATGGCAGATGGGATTTGTAGAGAAAGACTTGCAGGCTTGTATTGGCTAAAGCAGGTAATTTTGGGGGAATTTCTCGGGAACGGTACGTCCTAGAGAGCTGAGATCCGTTCTAAAACCTTCCCGGACACCTGATGTACCTGTGTGCCAAATTTGGTGAAGTTCGGTTCAGTCGTTTGGTCGCCCATAAAGAACAGACAGACAGACAGAGAGAAACTAATTTATATATATATATATATATATATATATATATATTTATATATATATATATATATATATATATAAATGGAGTCTCTCCTATGGGCCAACTCTGGTTGCCTAGGACACGTCCCTTCGCAGTCGTTTGAAACAGGAAAAGCCATTTCGGCTTGGACTCTTTTTCCTGGAAAAGTAAATGGATATGTAGGCTGTAAGATCAGCTAACAGTAAGTAACAGCTTATTGTTATTATTACCTAAGCTTTATTTAGCTAAATAACATCAGTTTGTTATTATTAGTAGCTTTTCACAGCCCTTATTATATTCCATCTGTTATTGTACAGTTTGATGTTAGTGATTGGTTGATTAGTATTGTTATACTACATTATTGTTATTTGGTGCTTGCTTATACTTTTCCTTTTGTTATCATTTTCTTGTCTATTTTATGTCATTTATTAAAATTGTTATTATTATTTTAAAGTGTCCGTTTGTGATTATTGAATTACACATCCAGAGGTATCCAACCTTCAGCTTGAAAGGCTGCAATTCCTACTTACCATTATAAAAGTCATTTCAGAGCTGTTGCTTTTATCTGTGTAGTTTATAGGAGCCACTGTCATTGATAATAATCATCATAGCTTGCTCCTTATTCATGAAATCTACCTAGGCCAGATCATACAATTTATTTCTTGCTGTCAACACATTCTTCAGCGCTGTAAAGAGATGGTTACTGCCATCCCAATGAGGCACCTAGTCCAATTCTCCCTATCACACACATGCAAACAGGAGTAAAATATACAAACTCCATTTATCTGTTGCTCTTGGAAGAATTCCACCCATCTTTTCCTTTAAATACATTTTCCATCAATTTAAAATTGGAGAGGTAAGCCAAGAGCTGTAATAGAAAGTATATACAACTATTTATATGATTTTATCTTATGGTTAAAAATATCATACTGTTATACTTTTTTATAGGATCTTCTTCAATAATGGAGAGAAAAAATGTTACAACAGTGACAGAATTCATTCTTCTGGGATTGCCTCTGAGCTACCAGTTACAAATCCTGCTGTTTGTGGTCCTCTCTGTATGCTATGTAATAACTATAGTGGGTAATACAACAATACTTGTAGTTAGCTTGACAGATGCTCAGCTTCATACTCCTATGTATTTCTTTCTTAGTAACCTGGCTCTGTTAGATATTTGTTTCACATCTGCTATTGTTCCTAAAGTGATTTACAATTTAATTAGTGGAAGTAAAACTATCACTTTTCATGGATGTCTTGCGCAGTCATATATCTACTTTCTCTTTGGCACTACAGAATTCTTGCTCCTGGCTATGATGTCTTTTGATCGGTACGTGGCTATCTGTCACCCTCTACGATATGGAGCTATTATGAAACGAAAGCTTTGCCTGAAATTGATTCTGTGCTCCTGGATAGGAGGATTCCTTGACACAATTGCTCAAACCATCCTCACTTTCCGACTGCCATTTTGTGGCTCAAATATTATTGACCATTACTTTTGTGATGTTGCTCCTTTGCTGAAGCTGGCATGTGGTGATACCTATCTTATAGGGATGTTGGACATTATACTGGCATCATCTTTGGTCTTGGGATCATTGTTATTCTCCATGGTTTCCTATGGTTGCATTATATTTGCCATTACAAAAATTTCTTCTGTAGCTGGACAAAAGAAAACATTCTCCACCTGTGCTTCACACCTTACAGTGGTATTCATAGTGTATGGGAGTTGCATCTTTATGTGCATCAATCCCTCCAAGAATTCAAAGATTGACTCCACCAAAATTGTTTCATTGCTTAACAGTATACTTACCCCTCTTCTTAATCCTTTAATTTATAGCTTTAGGAACAAAAACTTTAAAGATGCACTAAAACGCACAATAAAGAAGAAAACATTGATTTATAAAAAAAACATAGATAACACAATAACAAAAATGCAAAATTAACAAAACATCAAGATTATGTTCACACTTGTGTTGTGACCAGAGGTGTAACTTGAAGCAACAGAGTCTGTAACACTGTCCCTTGGGTTACCTTTTGGTTACTGTCATTTTTCATTGGAAGACAATGCAGCATGCAGTGCTATTTTTCCAAACAAATATGATAGAATCTGTGACAGAGACACCAAACTGAGCCTCAAACACAGTAAACAGAGCCTAACTTACAGTATGCCCAAATTTTGAAGGTTTCTGTAGACACTGCTTGCTTCCCTGGGCTTAGGATTTGACGTCTAATTTCAATTGCAGTACAGAATGGATCACTATGCACCATTCTTCTAATCAGTCGACCCGTGAGTGCAGAGGTTGACCTGTGTGCTCCTCTTGCTGTCCTTCCAGCTCGTCATTGTTTTCCCATCCAACCAACATTGAATAGTGCTGACATCTCAACCTAGGCATGTAGGGATAATATATGAGCGAAGTACTCAAAAATTTGATTCGGCTGCGTCGCCAAATTTTACAAAAAAATTTGCTTTGTGACATATTACTTTGTCATGAAGCGCATTTCTTTGTAAGTAGCAGGTGCAATGACAGGGAGTGGCACAGGGAGCATCATTGTACCCCTCAGATGACGCGTTCATACATGATTGCAGTATCTGATAATAGTAATACAGTGTAAAATAATAAAAATAAAAAATCATACTTAATCCATTTGCTTGCAACGGGCCGGCCGCCGCCATCTTGATTAAAGATCTGGCACCAAATCTTGCGCGGCCCGTGAATCACGTCGGTCAGTGTGGTGACGTCATACGTCACAACGCACAGGATTTTGTGAGAGATCTTTAATCAAGATTTGTTGCGAACAAATGGAGGCGGTAAGTATGTTTTTTTTTTTTTTACACTATTTCAGGTAAAATCGATTTGCTACCCCAAAGCACAAGAAAATTTGCCTTTGCAGCAAATCGAATTTCTTCTGAAATTCGGATCGATTTCCACTTTGTCGGGTTCGATTCCCTCAACACTAGTAGAGATCAACGATTCTATCTCTCTCGGTTTGTGACAAGTGATAAAAACTATTTGGGATTTTTCCCATTTGTGACCAACAGCCAGAGTTTAATATGACCTCACAGCACATGTCGACATTTACTATATTAGTGAACTAACTGGTGGTCCAACCGGACCCATGTACGTCTTTTATCATGTGCTGTTATATCTTTTAAAACATTACCAACATGTTTCGCTGGTTACCCAGTGTCTTCAGGGGATCGTGCAGGTATGAGTGTTGGGAGCGGAGACCATCTCTTAAAGACTCATATTACAGTGACGTTTTTTCTGCTGCCTATAGGATGACATTACGTCTTACATCCCTCCCTTCATGCCGCACCTCCCTCATTCCAATAGGTTTACGCGCGCTCCCAACACTCATACCTGCACGATCCCCTGAAGACACTGGGTAACCAGAGAAACATGTTGGGATGCAGGGTGTATGAGTGTGTTCATGTTTTTAGGCTCAGTGGCAGTGAGGGAGCTCCGTAACAGGAGTTAATTACAGCTAGTTCAGGTACAATTATTCAGATAGCTGCAAGCCGCAGAACAGGCTGCAGTCGGTATCGACGCTATACAATTGCTGTGAGGTAACAGCAGTAATACTGGGATATAGAAAAAAGAGGAAGTGACCCACGCTACTAATAGTTTTAAGCTGTCTGAGTTCTGTTAGCACTGACCTACAAGTGTTTTTAAAAGGAAATAAATAAAAGTAATGTTTTAAAATATAAAACAGCACATGATAAAAGACGTACATGGGTCCGGTTGGACCACTAGTTATTTCCCCAAGTGATAAAAACGGGCACATTGATGAGCAGGAGGCATCACACAAGCATGCAACATGACTTAGTCCAATTTTTTAGATTTCATGTGGCTAAAATACTTTTCAATTTGGCTTTTATGCTCCTCCAACACACAATCATGCTTGAAAATACAAATTTGCAGATCTTAGTGACACCCAGGGCCGTACCTAGAGCATTTGGCACCCGGGGCGAACCCTTTGTTTGGCCTCCCCCCACCCCAAGAAAGTTAAGAAAACATGCACAAACTTTTTTCAATGTTTTCAATAATATTTATAAATAAAAATAAAACCCCTTAATAAAATAAACCTCTGCACACCCCCTTAACGAAATAAACCCATTAACCCCCCTTAATAAAACCCATTAACCACCCCTTAATAGACCCCTTAACCCTTCCTTAATAAAATAAAAACCTGCACCCCCTTAAACCCCAGTATAATAAACATTGGTGGCGCAGTGCGCCCCCCCCAACATAATAAACATTGGTGGCGCAGTGCGCCCCCCCTCCCTAGTATAATAAACATATAAACATTGGTGGTGCAGTGCGCCACCCCCAACACCCTAGTATAATAAACATTGGTGGCGCAGTGCGCCCCCCACAACATAATAAACATTGGTGGCGCAGTGCGCCCCCCTCCCTAGTATAATAAACATATAAACATTGGTGGTGCAGTGCGCCCCCCCCCCAACACCCCAGTATAATAAACATTGGTGGCACAGTGCGCCCCCCCCCCAAACATAATAAACATTGGTGGGCAGTGCCAATGAGGGTTAAAAAAATAAATAAAAATTAACTCACCACCTCCAATTGATCGCGTAGCAGCCGGTCTCATGTACTTTTTCTTCAGGACCTGTGGTGATGTCACTGAGCTCATCACATGATACATCATATGATCCATCACCATGGTAATGGACCATGTGATAGAGGCTGGATCTCAGTGACGTCACCACAGGTCCTGAAGAAATTACAAGGAGACCGGCAGCAGCTACGTGATCAATTGGAGGAGGTGAGTTAATTTTTTATTTTTTAACCCTCATTGGCACTGCCCACTGCCCACCAATGTTTATTATACTGGGGGGGGCCTCACTCAATGTTTATTATACTGGGGGGGCGCACTCAATGTTTATTATACTGGGGGGGGGGGGGCACTCTGAAGATAACTGAGCTGTTAATACAAATACAGGAGGCGGGTGCCGGAATCAAATAGCGGCACCCGACCTCTATGACAGGGAGCGGCACCTAAGTGGTTAACTGCCGCTGATCGCAGCTCCCTGTCATAGAGGTCGGGTGCCGCTATTTGATTCCGGCACCCGCCTCCTGCATTTGTATTAACAGCTCAGTTATCTTCATTGGTGGCGCAGTGGCCACAGCCCCTCCCCCGGCCCTGTCCCTTTTCTTATTCGCCGCGGCGGCAGCAGCACAGGGGGAGGGAGAGACCATCTGGAGCCCTGCCCCTATCACAGCGCCACGCCTGGCCCACTCGCCACATTTTTTTTTTTTTTCATCCTCAGTTGCGGCTGGCACCCCCCTTGTGAGTGGCACCCGGGGCGGGCCGCCCCCCCTTGGTACGCCACTGGTGACACCTGCTACTTTCTTTATTGGCATAACCTTATGGCTTGTCCTCCTTGGTGCTGCAATTTCAATGTTGAGGAACGTAGATGTGTGCTGATAAATAAGAACATTAGGTATAGGGATATTCTGAGATTGCATTATAAATGGCCTTTCCTTAGGATCCATATTTTTCTTCTATTAGAGTACATTTTAATATTAATTAGGTAAGCATGCTGCCTTCTTCATCGTGACTCATGCAGAGACAGAAAATGGCCCTGGACACCACATTAAAAGGGTATTCTGGTAATAACAAATTATCACCTATCCAATAGATAGGTGATAACTAGGGATGAGCGAACCCGAACTGTATAGTTTCGTAAAAGTTCGGGTTCGGTGTTCGGCGCTTTCTTGGCGCTTTTTGAAAGGCTGCAAAGCAGCCAATCAACAAGCGTCATACTACTTGCCCCAAGAGGCCATCACAGCCTTCCCTACTATTGGCATGGCTGTGATTGGCCAGTGCAGCATGTGACCCAGCCTCTATATAAGCTTGGGTCACGTAGCGCTGCACGTCACTCTGCTGATTCAAGCATAGGGAGAGGTTGCTGCTGCGACGTTAGGGCGAGATTAGGCAGATTAACTCCTCCAAAAGACTTCATTCTGTGATCGATCTCCAGCTGTGGATCATTGAAGTGCTAATATCGACTTGCTCACTTTTTTTAGGCTGCCCAGAGCGTTTTTAGATCACTTTTTTCTGGGGTGATCGGCGGCCATTTTGTGGCTTGTGGTGCGCCAGCACAAGCTACCACCAAGTGCTTTTAACCATCAATAGTGTTGTTATTTTTTGCTATATCCTACATCAGCTGCAGGCTGAGCCTGTGTCACCGAAGTGCATTTAACCATCAACAGTCTGGTTATTTTTTGGCCATATACTACATCAGGTGCAGGCTGAGCCTGTGTCACCAAAGTGCATTTAACCATAAACAGTGTGGTTATTTTTTGCTATATCCTACATCAGGTGCAGGCTGAGCCTGTGTCACCCAAATGCATTTAACCATCAACAGTGTGGTTAATTTTTGGCCATATACTACATCAGGTGCAGGCTGAGCCTGTGTCACCCAAGTGCATTTAACCATCAATAGTGTGGTTATTTTTTGGCCATATACTACATCAGGGGCAAGTTGAGCCTGTCACCCAGCGCCTAAAAAATAGACCTGACATTTCTATTCAACCAAATCTGTACTGTTTTAGCTGGTCAAATTATTTGTAGTGACCGTAAAAGCACAGTTTTTGTTCTGGGTTGAAAAACTATTCCAAAATTTGCAATTCTCAAAATAAGTAGTTTATGCTATATATATCAGGCCTACTTGAAATCTATCCCAAAAAGGATATCTTAGATTCAAGGTGCTGATAGTGTCATTCAGAAAAACTTAACACACGCTACCGTGCAGATACAAGTCTAATTCTGTGATTAAACGTATACCTGTCACACAGCGCAAAAATAATAGGCCTCACATTTCTATTCAACCAAATCTGTACTGTTTTAGCTGGTCAAGTTATTTGTAGTGACCGTAAAAGCAAAGTTTTTGTTCTGGGTTGAAAAACTATTCCCAAATTTGCCATTCTCAAAATTGTGGTGAACGGGAACAATGAGGAAAACATCTAATATGGGACGCGGACGTGCACATGGTCGTGGTGGTGTTAGTGGACCCTCTGGTGCTGGGAGAGGACGCGGCCGTTCTGCCACAGCCACACGTCCTAGTGAACCAACTACCTCAGGTCCCAGTAGCCAGCAGAATTTACAGCGATATTTGGTGGGGCCCAATGCCGTTCTAAGGATGGTAAGGCCTGAACAGGTACAGGCATTAGTCAATTGGGTGGCCGACAGTGCATCCAGCACGTTCACATTATCTCCCACCCAGTCTTCTGCAGAAAGCGCACAGATGGCGCATGAAAACCAAGCCCATCAGTCTGTCACATCACCCCCATGCATATCAGGGAAACTGTCTGAGCCTCAAGTTATGCAGCAGTCTCTTATGCTGTTTGAAGACTCTGCTGCCAGGGTTTCCCAAGGGCATCCACCTAGCCCTTCCCCAGGGGTGGAAGAGATAGAATGCACTAACGCACAACCACTTATGTTTCCTGATGATGAGGACATGGGAATACCACCTCAGCACGTCTCTGATGATGACAAAACACAGGTGCCAACTGCTGCGTCTTTCTGCAGTGTGCAGACTGAACAGGAGGTCAGGGATCAAGACTGGGTGGAAGACGATGCAGGGGACAATGAGGTCCTAGACCCCACATGGAATGAAGGTCGTGCCACTGACTTTCACAGTTCGGAGGAAGAGGCAGTGGTGAGACCGAGCCAACAGCGTAGCAAAAGAGGGAGCAGTGGGCAAAATCAGAACACCCGCCGCCAAGAGACTCCGCCTGCTACTGACCGCCGCCATCTGGGACCGAGCACCCCAAAGGCAGCTTCAAGGAGTTCCCTGGCATGGCACTTCTTCAAACAATGTGCTGACGACAAGACCCGAGTGGTTTGCACGCTGTGCCATCAGAGCCTGAAACGAGGCATTAACGTTCTGAACCTTAGCACAACCTGCATGGCCAGGCACCTGCATGAACTGCAGTGGAGTAAACACATTAAAAACAAGGAAGTCACTCAGGTTCCCCCTGCTACCTCTTCTGCTGCTGCCGCCTCGGCCTCTTCTGCTGCTGCTGCCGCTGCCTCGGCCTCTTCCTCCGCCTCTGGAGGAACGTTGGCACCTGCCGCCCAGCAAATATGGGATGTACCACCAACACCACCACCTGCGTCACCAAGCATCTCAACCATGTCACACGGCAGCGTTCAGCTCTCCATCTCACAAACATTTGAGAGAAAGCGTAAATTCCCACCTAGCCACCCTCGATCCCTGGCCCTGAATGCCAGCATTTCTAAACTACTGGCCTATGAAATGCTGTCATTCAGGCTGGTGAACACAGACAGCTTAAAACAGCTCATGTCGCTTGCTGTCCCACAGTATGTTGTTCCCAGCCGGCACTACTTCTCCAAGAGAGCCGTGCCTTCCCTGCACAAACAAGTGTCCGATGAAATCAAGTGTGCACTGCGCAACGCCATCTGTGGAAAGGTCCACCTAACCACAGATACGTGGACCAGTAAGCACGGCCAGGGACGCTATATCTCCCTAACTGCACACTGGGTAAATGTAGTGGCGGCTGGGCCCCAGGCGGAGAGCTGTTTGGCGCACGTCCTTCCGCCGCCAAGGATCGCAGGGCAACATTCTTTGCCTCCTGTCTCCTCCTCCTCCTACTCAGCTTCCTCCTCCTCTTCTTCCACCTGCTCATCCAGTCAGCCACACACCTTCACCACCAACTTCAGCACAGCCCGGGGTAAACGTCAGCAGGCCGTTCTGAAACTCATATGTTTGGGGGACAGGCCCCACACCGCACAGGAGTTGTGGGGGGGTATAGAACAACAGACCGACGAGTGGTTGTTGCCGGTGAGCCTCAAGCCCGGCCTGGTGGTGTGCGATAATGGGCGAAATCTCGTTGCAGCTCTGGGACTAGCCGGTTTGACGCACATCCCTTGCCTGGCGCATGTGCTGAATTTGGTGGTGCAGAAGTTCATTCGCAACTACCCCGACATGTCAGAGCTGCTGCATAAAGTGTGGGCCGTCTGTCCGCGCTTCCGGCGTTCACACCCTGCCGCTGCTCGCCTGTCTGCGCTACAGCGTAACTTCGGCCTTCCCGCTCACCGCCTCATATGCGACGTGCCCACCAGGTGGAACTCCACCTTGCACATGCTGGACAGACTGTGCGAGCAGCAGCAGGCCATAGTGGAGTTTCAGCTGCAGCATGCACGGGTCAGTCGCACTGCGGATCAGACCCACTTCACCACCAATGACTGGGCCTCCATGCGAGACCTGTGTGCCCTGTTGCGCTGTTTCGAGTACTCCACCAACATGGCCAGTGGCGATGACGCCGTTATCAGCGTTACAATACCACTTCTATGTCTCCTTGAGAAAACACTTAGGGCGATGATGGAAGAGGAGGTGGCCCAGGAGGAAGAGGGGGAAGAGGGGTCATTTTTAGCACTTTCAGGCCAGTCTCTTCGAAGTGACTCAGAGGGAGGTTTTTTGCAGATTCTGTGCTGACATAAGGCCAGATTCTCTGTTACGGGACCTCTCTTCTCTGTCTGGGTGCCGGGGCCTAAATATGTGACAGTGGCCTGTTCCAGTGGTGGGTGACGTGAAGCCTGATTCTCTGCTATGACATGAAGACAGATTTTGTGCTGACATAAGGCTAGATTCTCTGTTACGGGACCTCTCTCCTCTGCCTGGGTGCCTGGGTCTAAATATGTGACAGTGGCCTGTTCCAGTGGTGGGTGACGTGAAGCCTGATTCTCTGCTATGACATGAAGACAGATTCTGTGCTGACATAAGGCCAGATTCTCTGTTACGGGACCTCTCTCCTCTGCCTGGGTGCCTGGGCCTAAATATGTGACAGTGGCCTGTTCCAGTGGTGGGGGACGTGAAGCCTGATTTTCTGCTATGACATGAAGACTGATTCTGCGCTGACATAAGGCCAGATTCTCTGTTACGGGACCTCTCTCCTCTGTCTGGGTGCCGGGGCCTAAATATGTGACAGTGGCCTGTTCCAGTGGTGGGTGACGTGAAGCCTGATTCTCTGCTATGACATGAAGACAGATTCTGTGCTGACATAAGGCCAGATTATCTGTTACGGGACCTCTCTCCTCTGCCTGGGTGCCTGGGCCTAAATATGTGACAGTGGCCTGTTCCAGTGGTGGGTGACGTGAAGCCTGATTCTCTGCTATGACATGAAGACAGATTCTGCGCTGACATGAAGCCAGATTCTCTGCTATGGCATGAAGAGACTGATTCTCTGCTGACATGAAGCCAGATTCTTTGCTATGGCATGAAGAGACTGATTCTCTGCTGACGTGAAGCTAGATTCTCTGCTATGGGACCTCTGTCCAATTGATATTGGTTAATTTTAATTTTTTAAATTTTTATTTTAATTCATTTCCCTATCCACATTTGTTTGCAGGGGATTTACCTACATGTTGCTGCCTTTTGCAGCCCTCTAGCTCTTTCCTGGGCTGTTTTACAGCCTTTTTAGTGCCCAAAAGTTCGGGTCCCCATTGACTTCAATGGGGTTCGGGTTCGGGACGAAGTTCGGGTCGGGTTCGGCCGAACTTCTCGAACCCGAACATCCAGGTGTTCGCTCAACTCTAGTGATAACTTCTAGATGGCTGTCTGACTACTGGGACTCCCACAGAATACCAGGGTGGAAAAGTGATCATTTGTTATTATTTGAAGTTCCCTTTAATATTTTTATATAATCAATTCTGCTGTTTTCCAAAGGCAGTGTAGCTGGACCTTTCAAAGTCTAAATATTGGCTGCAGTCCATATGGTGAATAATGAGGCAAAGATTCAAGTGCTCCCTTGTATTTACCAATTTTTATTTAAACAAACAAAAACTGTTAGCCAGACAAGCCATGTGCCTCCTAAGCCAGTAGATCCCTGTCACCTGTCTTTATTTTATAATTCTTGATACTTATTGACTCTGATTGTAGTGACAGGATTTAGATGCCTATAGTCAAAAGCCATATGGGTATATATAGTATGGTTGCTCTTGATTCCTTTACTAATATGGGTTTATTTGAGACTAAAATGAATTTGAGTAAATGTTATACTCAGAAACTCATCATAGCAGCCAAGATTTAATTTTGCAGGCAGTTCAATCTGCAGGCAGTATGTTATAGAACAGGAGGAGCTGAGCAGATTTTTACATAGTTTTGTGGGAAAACACTCAGTAGAACTTGTTTTTAATTCAATTTAATTACCAAACATTATGGGCTTATGATTCAAGTATGAGCTATCCTACTTAGTACATGACAGTTATCTCTGCATGCACAGTAAAAAAAAAATGCTGATAATCACTGATAGAACAACCTCCTAGGACTCCTAAGGCCAGAACGACCAGGAATTAAAGGGAATCTCATTCTAGCCTTATGGTATTGTAACAAAGGAAACCTAAACTACTGACAGGTCTACTTAGCAAAATGCTGGGTCACTTTCTTTAATTGAGCGAACTGCTTTGCCAAAATCTTTTATTGAACAGCTTCAGTGCATAACTGTGAGTCCCGAATATTCATGAACTCTTGCTTTTCCTCACCCACCTGTTACGTCCGTCGGAAAAAAAAATATCAGTCAGAGGCAGAAGGCTGGGGAGATCCGTGAACTCATGTATATGGAGACTCATTGGCATGTGCTGGAGCTGTTAGGATTTATAAGTGAGGACTGCAGAAAATTGGTGATAGATCCCCTTTAAAATAAATAAAATGCACCATGATTTGTACTCAATCCTAAGACAGTACTGTATATAACAATCTTCTCAGCTCCTCCTGCTGTATAACATTCTGCTGGCAGATCAAATACCATATTGAACATAACAGGTTCCCTTTAATCCCTTCCCTACATGTATGCCGCTGGCTGGGAATTTAAAGATGGCACATGCTTGCGAGGCGCCGCCAGGTGCCTGCTGTTTCATAAAGTAAACACCCGTGACTAAAGTCAGACTTTTAACCCTTCAGATTATGTGTTTAAAGCTTGCATATCTGGGAGTGCCCCAGATCCCCCAGTGAGGATGGGGGAGCCGGATGTAGTGTGTGACAGCTAATGCATTGGAGTGTATGGTAGAAGCAATCTAATTATTGCTTGTTATAGTTCCCTATTGGAACTATAAAAAAGTGTAAAAAAAAAGTTTTTAAAAATAAAAAAATTCAATATAAAAATTAAAATCACTTCTATTTCCCAAAAATCTAAATAAAAAAACAAAAAATAAAAAAATACACATCATGGGCTTTGACCACATGCAAAACCGCCCATACTATTTAAAATATAAAAATGTTTATCCCATATGGAAAACAGCGAAAAGGAAAAAAAAAAAAGTCTAAATGGCTGATTCAGTTTTTGGGTTGCTTCTCCTCCAACAAGAAATGAACAAAAAGTGATCAAAAAGTTGTACACACCCTATAGTATCAATAAAAAGTAGGGATCACCATGCAAAAAATGATCCCTCATATTCCATACACTTAACTACAAAAAAATGTATAGGGGTCAAAATATGGCGAAAAAAAAACAAAAAAACATTTTATTCAAGGTTTTTAATTTTTTTTCAGTATAAAAACGCAAGAAAATCTATACATATGTGGTGTTGTCGTAATCGCAGTGACCTGGATGTAGAAGGCAACTGGTCAATTTTACCACATAGGAAATGCTATAAAAACAAAACCCATAAAACTATACCCCTCATACGGCTATGTGAATTGAGAAATAAAAATGTTATGGCCCCAGAAAGGCATGGAGTCAAAAATGCTAACGCAAAAATTAAGAAACTCCGGGTCTGAAAAAATTAAAGTGCAGAATGCCAAAAATGCATAATGCAGTCAGGATATTTTCATAACCAATGTGTAAAAAGTATAACATCAAAAACATATTAGGAAACAGTCCTTTAGGCCTCATGCACACGACTGTATGTATTTTGCGGTCTGCAAAAAATGGATCCGCAAACAATACGGAAGACGTCCTTGTGCATTCCGTATTTTGAGGAACGGAACAGCTGGCCCTTCATAGAACAGTACTATCCTTATCCGTAATGCGGACAATAATAGAACATGTTCTATTTTTTTGCGGAACAGAAATACGGACATACGGAAACGGAATGCACACGGAGTAACTTACTTTTTTTTTCTTACCCATTGAAATCAATGGTTCCGTATACAGTCCGCAAAAAAAACGGAAAGGACACAGAACGAAAATACATTTGTGCGCATAAGGCCTTAGGGAAATCAATTACCAGAGAGAAGCTAGAACTGAACACCCTCTGGATATCAATATTAACATAATGAATCCTGGTGGCATACAATAAAGCTAGACATTTAGGGCTGTTTCACACGAGCGAGTCCATTGCGGGAATCACGCTCCGTGTGCGAGTGTGATCCTCCGCTCTGGACTTGCAGGAGCGCACGGCATTATCATGATTTATAATGCTGTGTGCCTCTGCTTGACCTTATTTCTACAGAATCACACTGACCGCTTTATGTCACTATGATTCTGTAGAAATAAGGTCAAGCAGAGACAATAGCATTATAAATCATGATAATGCCGTGCGCTCCTGCAAGTCCAGAGTGGAGGATCACACTCGCACACGGAGCGTGATTCCCGCAATGGACTCGCTCGTGTGAAACAGCCCTTACTCTAGAAAATAGGAATATATATTATATATAACAGCCCAGCCTTTCTGCTGCCTGAGGAGAAAACTGAAATGGTACCCTCCCCCCAATGCCAATTTCTTAACCCAACCCCTTCCCTCCAGCACTACATACTAGGAAAACATTGCCACCCCAAATACTATACTGTTGCCATGTACATCCGCATATTTATTTATCATATCATGCAGGATGTTTTGTATCTTTTTCTGTGATTTTTGAAAAATGTATGTGCTTGAAGGAGTAGCACCTTCAAGTGTGAATGCATTCCTATTATCTGGGGAATAGCCTTCTTGTGCACTTTTTGCCCCACCTATCCCACATGTGACTTTCATTAGGTGGCACGTGTGCTCCTACTCTCATTGGTTGCTTGATACACTCAGAGGTAACCAGGAGCAGCACACTATTTTTGCAGGGTCTGCTCTCCTGAATGTAGATGCCTAACAGCATAGGTAGGTTTAGAGTAGGACCTGCCTGACTGAGACTACCTTGGAGCAGGTAGGTGGGCACAGATGTGTTTTGATCAAAATATATTGACTGAGAGTCTCAGATTTTATCATATTAGAGTGAGGGCTTAGTCCATATATAATGTTGCATCTATTGTGTAAGTGCATTATTTTCTGTGATTTCTTCCTTATAAATATTGCCATGTACATACCCATATTTAGTTATCATATTGTGCAGGATATTTTGTATTTTTTTCTGTGATTTTTTTATCCCAGGTTACAACCCACAATGTACGTGGGTTGCCCCTGCACAGTCAGACAGCCTCAGGTGTTGTGAGCAGTCAGTGCCTACAGTGGCCCGGTTGGAATGTTTTCAACATTATCACTGAATCACATGAAAAGAGGGGACTATTAAAAGATAAATAAATAAATAAATAAATAAAAAGGATAACCCCTTTAATAATGTTCTGGTAAAAAATAGAATTTCACAATCTTCACAGAAAGTAACATTTCTGTTTATTTGGAAACCTTTAGCTACAAACATTAGTCTCACTTTACAATTTCAAGACATTAATGTTTATCCCTATGACTCTAATCTGTGTACTTTTTTCATTTTAGTGCACATTTTTGCCTCCAGACAATTTGTTAGAATGAAAAAGCTCCATCAGAAGCCAAGTAGCCTGCTAAGACACGAGAGAGGTCCCCATCAAGTGCAGATGGTTACCAAGACTGCAAAATAATAAATAAATAAATAAAAATAAATAAACAAAACAAAGGCTTAGATCTACTGAACAAACTGAAAAGCATTTTGTAAACCAAGAAATGCTCCAATTTAGCCTCCAGACCCACTATCAAAGGGGTATTCCCATCTTGTGAATCAGTTATAATTAAATACCAAATAGCATAAATAATAACGTACTAAATATATTCATTTTTCAATCTCCAATCCGTTTTCAGATATCTGGACTTTGTTCTTTGTTGTTTTTACACTTGGTAGCCTATGGTTACAGCCACCACTGAGATACAGCAGTGGTGGCCGCAATTGTGCAGTTTCTAGCAGCTGTGCTCTTTTCCATGGGTGGCCAGACAAGAGAGAGAGCTCAGCACAGCGGTAATAGAAGAGAGAACCTGAAAGCGCGCCTGGTTTGTCTGTGGGTGAACCTCCGGCCGGGCAACCACTGAAGACCAATACACGTTGATAGGTTTAAAATGGTTGCCCGGCCGGAGGTTCACCCACAGACAAACCAGGCGCGCTTTCAATTGGTAGCAGAGGATGGTTCACTGACTATCCAGGTGAGTAATTATTCCTGCCACTATTTATGTTGGTTGGAATGTTTCTCTCCTGGATACGGTGAATGTCTGATGTATACTGGATGGCAGGTTAGTGGCAGGTTAGTTTAGTGTTCTTAGGACTGTGGGACAGACACGAGGCAGCACTCAGTGTTCTGCGTATCCTGATAGGAGCGGCGTCTCCTATAGGCACAGTGGTTGGCAGGGGATGTTGTTCCAGGAACATACATCATATTGATGGCAGGGAATTTTTTCGAATGCAGAACTAGTCTCTTCGAACGTTGGCAGGGATTTTTCAAATGGGATTAGTCTCTCATTTGACGGTTTATTGAGTTAAAGGATAACTCTGGATTTATGTGATTGAGTTAAAGGATAACTCTGGATTTATGTGAAACAAGGTACCCGGAATATATGTATAAGGAAAAGGAATACATATGGAAAAAGGTGAGGGAAACGCATACATCTGAATGCAGATGTTGGTTTCTAACTCACTAGGATTGTCTGTGGAGTGAATTGTTTATAGAACATAACTGTACAGTTAAAACTTGGAAAGTGACATTGATTACTGCAGTCTATTAAGTTTGTAAATGGTGTTGCCCATATAAGATATTTTACACGTGTTATAAGAATATTGTGCTAGTGGAAAATCTGATTGTGCTGGCTTAATTGATTCTCAACATAACAGTACTAACACAATTACTTTCTGCTATTTGCTGCTATTTCCACTTCATTGTTTGCTGCTTGAAAATATATGTATAGAGTTCATTGTCGATTTCATTAAACATTATGGGTAACGGCGCGGGAAAGGATCTGGATGGTGAGCCAGAGACCAAACCCACACCGTTACATTTTGTATCAGGCACCTGTGGGATTAGTGTAACTGATCCATTTTGGGTAAATATCTGTGACCGCAGTCAGCAACTGTGTATTACGCAGATCAGCGATGTGGGTCCTCGCAATGAAGGTGACTGGGAAGAGATTAAAAAAATGGTGGGGCTGCACCCAAAATATAACTATCCCGTTGGTGCCTGGGATGAAGATTATATGAAAACATGTTTTAAAAAAAAAAATGGGAGAAGGCATTAAAAGAGTACAGAAAGAGATTTCCACCAACCCATCACATATACTTAAAACAGAATAGGGGGACAATGAGTAAAAGGGAAGAAGTCCCATGGTCAGAAATTCTGCCCGCCTTGCCAGAAAAGCCACCGGCATATGATGTGACGGTATTAGAACCACAAAAGGCAATACTCCCAGCTGTCCCTACAGAGGACATGCTACAAGTCCCTTATGATAAGGTCCCCTGTCCAAAACAAGCAACCGCACCAGAATTATTATTATTTTCTGGTGAGAATCAAAAGAGAACCGGACTGTACCCGGATTTGGGGGATAGAGATTCCCTTTTGAGTACTGCAGTTATAGTGGCAGCAGCACTTATGGAACAAGCAGATGTGACTCCACAAGTCAAACAGGCTAAGGAAAAAAGAATTGAATATAGAGAGAGCATGGACATTTATGTACATGAGCTGATTCAACTGAGGGATAAACTAAAGACAGACATAGTCCACATTAAACAACTTCCCCTTCAGGATGTCTTTCCCGTCATATATGATCACGAGGACCCAGATGATACAGACCTTCCTAGTGAGGAACAGATAGATGAATTAAAGGGCATTTTGGGAGGAGAGTGTGGCAGAACCAGAGCTGTAACTAACAAAAAAAAACAGCTGCTGACCGAGATAGAAAAAACTAAGACAGGAGTACTGGAGGGTGAAGAAGGACTGGGAAACCAGGGCTCAGGAAGAGTACGTAAGGAAGACAGGAATAGAAACACAGATAGAAGCGGACAGTTTAGAACATGGAATTCCCCTGGCAACCTCCAGTCCTAGAATACCTGAGGAAGGGGATAGGGAAGGCACACAACTGCGGCTTCCCATGATTACTGTGGGTAGCACTGAAGTCCATATCCCTCTTCCTTTAGGATTAATGAAGGAACTGAAAGATATGTGCCCCAATCCAAAAAAGGACCCTAGAGCAGCAGCTATGTTTCTGCAGAAATATACCGCAGGGAGCCATTTAACTTTGGAGGATATTCAGATAATACTCTCAGCCATAGACCCAGACACTGGCTCTCAAATCGATCCAGAAAAGGTAATGAAGGCATCAGAAAAAGAAGTTAGGGATGCAGGAGAGAGAGATAGCCCCAAGGTTTGGAAGAAGTTTTGGGATAAGATAGGAGTAGAATGGATGAAAAGATACAAAGGGGATTCAGGCTTACACACAATGCTAAATACAAAACAAGAGCCGAAAGAGGATTTTTATAGTTTTTGTAAGAGACTGTTGGACCTTTACAGTAGTACAGGAATGAATTCACCTGAATTGTTCAAGACTACATGTATGACAAATGGGGACCCTAAGACGACACAGTTAATAAAATTAGTGAATAACGAATGGCTTACTCAATCAGTGACAGAATTTATGGATGACATAGCAAAACGCTCGGCCTCTGGTGTTTTTCAATCAAAAGGGAGGAGTATTTCCATTGTTAGTGCAGCAGGACATACAACAGGAGTCTATATTGTCAGGTGGGGAAAGCAATTACATGATGATGTCAGGTTTCTCCCGGGGAAGGAATAATAGAAGAGGTCCGAGAAGTAGGGGCCAGGCAGATTACCAGGGAAGAGTAGAAAGAAATCAGAGACAGGGGTGTTTCATTTGTGGGAGTCTAGGTCACTGGAGGCGGGAATGTCCAAAGGTGAGAGATGAAGATAGGAGAGAATACAGAGGTAGAGGCGCCTCTGACTACCGAGGGGGGCCCAGACAACAGGAAAGACAGCAAGAAATGACAAGAAGACAACCCCAGGGAGATCGTATTAACATACACTGGCCAGCACAGGATGGGGGGAGTAGACAACCCAATTTGCAATCAGACTTACAGAGGTGGTCTGAGCATGAACAGTACCCGTCCCCACGGGGGAACAATTACTATTAGGGGTGCCCAGAACAAGTCCCATCCTTCATCATGCATTTTGTTCCAACTGATTGGCAAGTCTTACCACAAGTAATACTGCAAATTGATGGTATTAAAGTTATTTTGCTGCTTGACACCGGAGCAACGACTTCAAGTGTAAACAAAATAGACTTCATTAATGATAAATGCAGTGAAGAAAGTTCTATGGGTATAAATGGGACGACAGTGATACATAAGGTGACAGCACCGCTCCCAGTTTGTACTCTTACGGGGGAACTAGTGACGCACATGTCTTTTGCAGTCCTACTAGAGTGCCCCGTTTGCCTATTAGGAAGGGATTTAATGGCAGCATTACAGATTTCATTAGTCTTTGACAGAAAAGGAAGACTGACAGCAACCTCAATGAAATGTGACCTGACAAACCCAAAGAGACGTGACATGAATGGGTTCTTTTTAAGCATACCAATGTCCCTGGAAAATCATCCAATTTGGGCAAAATGTAAAGACTCAGCAGGGAGGATTAACTGTGAGCCCTACCGGCCCTGTTTGAAGGAGGGGGTTATGCCAACCTTTCAGAAACAATACCCATTGAGTGAGGAAAAGTTAGAGGGTATAAAGCCACAAATTGAGAAATACTTGCAGATGGGAATTCTTAGGAAAATTGTCAGTCCCTGGAATTCCCTGATAAATCCTGTAAAAAAGGCTAATGGCACATGGAGGCTGGTACAGTATCTAAGGAAGGTAAACAAGGCAATTATCCCACTTCCCCCCTTGGTGGCAGATCTTACAGCTGTGTTTGGGGCCATTCCTGCGGGATCCAGATACTACACTGTAGTTGACCTCAGTAATGCGTTCTTTTCCATACCAGTGGCTTGGGATGCACAAAATCTTTTTGCTTTTCAGTGGGCTGATAATGGTCAGGTGACTTGGACCCGTCTCCCTCAAGGTTTTGGGGATAGCCCAGCAGCCTTTTCTATTGTATTAAAGGCTACATTGGAAGATTGGGAACCAAAGAGGGGATCATAGAAACATAGAAACATAGAATGTGTCGGCAGATAAGAACCATTTGGCCCATCTAGTCTGCCCAATATACTGAATACTATGGATAGCCCCCGGCCCTATCTTATATGAAGGATGGCCTTATGCCTATCCCATGCATGCTTAAACCCCTTCACTGTATTTGCAGCTACCACTTCTGCAGGAAGGCTATTCCATGCATCCACTACTCTCTCAGTAAAGTAATACTTCCTTATATTACTTTTAAACCTTTGCCCCTCTAATTTAAAACTGTGTCCTCTTGTGGTAGTTTTTCTTCTTTTAAATATGCTCTCTTCCTTTACCGAGTTGATTCCCTTTATGTATTTAAAAGTTTCTATCATATCCCCTCTGTCTCTTCTTTCTTCCAAGCTATACATATTAAGGTCCTTTAACCTTTCCTGGTAAGTTTTATCCTGCAATCCATGTACTAGTTTAGTAGCTCTTCTCTGAACTCTCTCTAGAGTATCTATATCCTTCTGGAGATATGGCCTCCAGTACTATCCACCTTAATACAGTACACAGACGACCTTTTACTCTCCAATTCGGAGTTAGAAGCCTGCGAAATAGATTCAGGGAGATTATTAGACCACTTGGCAAGCAAAGGACACCTGGCCTCGAAGAAGAAAATCCAATATGCAAGTACCCAGGTAGAGTATCTGGGGTGCATAATAGAGGCAGGAGAGAGAAAGATCTCACCCGCTAGAGTCAAGGCAGTGACCTCCCTAAGCAGGCCGAGGGACAAAGCTACAATGCTGTCCTTTCTAGGGTCAATAGTGTATTGTAGGCAGTGGATTCCCGATTGCTCCCATTGGGATTCAATCCTAAGAAAAACTACACTCACAGAAGCACCAAAGGTAGTGGAGTGGACAGAGGACAGAGTAGAAGCCTTTGAGAGATTGATTCGGTCCCTGACCCAAGCCCCAGCCTTGGCCCTGGCAGATTATGGAAAGCCATTCCAATTATACTGTGTGGTATCGGGAGAAACCTATGCAGCGGTTTTGACACAAACACATGGGGGGAAAAACAGGCCAGTTTCATACCTATCGAGAAAATTACCTCCTGTAGTTCTTGGAATGCCTCACTGTCTCCAAGCAATAGCAGCCGCGGCTATGTCAGTAAAGGATGCTACTAAGATAGTCCATGGAAATATAATGGAACTTTTCACCACTCATACAGTCTTGTCCCTCCTTCAAAACATGACCACACAACACATGACAGCTCAGAGACTGTCCGGATATGAGACCATATTACTCAGTACGGCAAACCTGTTGATAAAGACATGTCCAGACACCTCACCAGTGATAAGATTTTTGCATACACTTTTGAGACTTAAGCGTGAAGGTTCTGACGAACAAGTAGACCCAATACCTGAACACAGATGTGATGAAATAATCTTGTCATGCACAACACCTAGGGAGGATTTAAAGGACACACCACAGACTGGCAGTATAGATGTTTTTGTGGATGGATCATGCACAAGACCAGATGACAGGACATACCAAACAGGTTACGCAATAGTCATGCTCCCAAATCAAGTGATAGAAGCTGAACCAATTGTCACAACTTCAGCACAACAAGCTGAGTTGGTAGCGCTCACAAGAGCCTGTGAAATATTCGCAAACACAAAGTGAATATTTATACTGATAGTAGCTATGCATTTGGAACAGTGCATGATTATGCATTAATATGGAAAAATAGGGGGTATATCTCAGCAGACGGGAAGAAGGTAGCGAATCAGAAATACATAGATCACTTGCTACATGCAATTCAATTACCAGAAGCCATAAGTGTGATAAAAGTGAAAGGACACTCTGCAAAAGGAGATTATCAAGCTATGGGAAACAACCTAGCAGACAGAGCAGCAAAAATGGCAGCCAAGAGAGACACGAGAAGGGAAAATAAGTTATTATTCATGACAGACTTTGAAAGTGAAAACTGGGAGTCAGTAGTATATCAACTTCAGAAACAGTCTACCAGTGAGGACATCAAGTACTGGAAATCTCAGGGACTGCAGACGACAGGTACAGGTATGTGGACAAAAGATCGGATATTGGGGGTTCCTACTGCATCAGCACCGCTCCTAATGTCTTATCTTCATGGTCCTGGACATTTAGGAAAACAGTACATATCAGAACATTACAAGTCACTGTTCTGTACACACCAATTGCAGAGATTGATAGACGATCTGGTCGACTCATGCATGACTTGTGCACAGAATAATGTTCAAGGAAAAGCACACGGAAGACATGGGAATCTACCACCCCCTACAGGCCCTCTGCAAGATTTGCAGATTGATTATACACACATGCCAAAGCAACCCGGGAATATAAGATATCTGCTTGTAATAGTCTGTAGGTTCTCTGGATGGTGTGTAGCCATACCTACTTCAGGAGAAACAGCTGGTGTGACAGCTAGAGCATTGATAAATCAATGGATTTCACTGTATGGACTCCCTCGGGTAATTCATTCAGATCAGGGACCTGCTTTCCAGTCCAAACTAATACAAGAACTGACAAAGATTTTGGGTTTCCAGTGGAAACTCAATATAGTCTACGACCCCCAAAGCGCAGGAGTAGTGGAAAGAATGAACAGAACCATTAAGGATAGGTTAAAAAAGGCTACTTCAGGAACATTGAAAGATTGGCTGAAATTTCTACCCGCCATTCTCTACCAAATAAGAACGACACCAAATAAACAAACAGGGTTGTCACCTTATGAAGTGTTATTCGGTCGACCCCCTAATACCCGTGAGGAACTGAATACTGACAGTAACATTTTTGCCTTGCAGGAACAGTACGTGAAACACTTGGTAGGTATACTCTCAGAAAATTATGATAAGGTTGCTGTCACCTTTCCTCCTCTTTCCACAGATCCAACTCATCCATTCTTGCCCGGAGACAAAGTTCTGGTGAAACAACTAGCTGCCCGCCACAAGACTGGTCCAATATACCAAGGTCCATTTGAGGTTCTAAGAGTGGCTCGAACGGCTGTCCTTACTGACCAGAGTCCACAGTGGATACACGCCAGCCGGCTCAAGAAGACACCAGAAGGACAAATATGAGTCCTTCGGACAAGATGCCTTCAAAGGAAATGTCTTTGATCATACCCCCGAGCCTGCAAAGTAGATATGAGCGATGGCTAAGAGGCTATCCAAAACCACTTTGTCCAAAGGATCCAAAGACTATGCAGGACTTGTATGAGGAAGAATTTATGTTCAGGGAGTATACCAATGAACTAAAAACTGAGGACTTGAAAGATCAAAACTTTCCTGAACCGTTTAGTAAGCAGATGATTCAGAGAATGAAACTGTGAATATGTCACCCTTAAAAAGGGAAGTACCCTGAGAAAGATACCGAGAATTGGTGTGTGGTATAAGGAGTGATCATATGGAATGGGAATTCCATATGATCAAAGAGGGGATTGTAAGGAAATTATGTCTGTATCCACACACGTTCACATATATATATTAATTCAGCTTTATATGCTTGTATTAAATATGCAGAGTTCTTCTTTAAAGGAAATATTTTATACTCTTATGACAGCAAGGTCTAGTAACACAAGCTAAACAGGAAATGAGGTCTAGCAACACGAGCTAAAAGGAAATAGCTGTCTGAAGCTTAAAACCGCATGGCTAGAAAGAGATATGCATGCTTTAGCAAAAAAGACCACATTTATGATAGAGGTACATGAAGAGAGAATTGCCGAAGGCATGGCATCATAGCTGCAGAAACATATATATACACATATATACGTTTTAAACATATATCTAACATATGCATTAAACATAGATTTTACATTAATACGGGTTATAGATATAAACGTCTTGTATATTGACGTTCACCTTTGGTTTAGATAAGTGAAGGACATTTTTTATCAGGTAAATGTCGGTACAAAATAAACGAAGATAATTGCGCGAAATATCTGAACAAAGCTAAATTCAACAAAGATTATGGTTAGATATCTTAATTCCAAGAATTATAAATGCATCACATATGTACCTTGTTTCTAGGAAATTATCATGACTTTTTTTACTAAGGTTGTATAAAGGTGAGATTGATAAATTCGTTACCTGATTGGATTAAGCTTAGGGGAGGTATATGATAATCATGTGGTTTGTATCTATAAATTGTCTACGATGTCAGAATAAAGGGACAACCATTTTAAACCTATCAACGTGTATTGTTCTTCAGTGGTTTCCCCGGCCGGAGGTTCACCCACAGACAAACCAGGCGCGCTTTCAGAACCCAGTTCACCCTAAAATCTGCGGGAGCCAAGAGTTACTGTGATTCTGTATGAGCTTCTACCCGTTTATGCCAGTATTGAATAAATCAACTCAACTTACTCATTTCAGTTCCTACCAATTATGAACTATTTGTATATCTGCTAGTGATGAGCAGCATAGGCAATATTAGAATTTGCAATATTTCACAAATTTTGGGCCACATATTCGCCATAAGTTTGCAAATTTGAGAATTAGTGATTGCAAAAATCAGTAATGTAATATATGCATATTGCGCGTGCAATTTCATTACCTATAACATATAATAAACAGAAAATTACACAAAGGCTATATGCCAAAAGGCAGACACAGTATGTGCTAGCCAATAACCTATCCATAAGACAGGTACAGTCAGCATACCTTACAATGGCAGCCTTGTGCACTATGAGACATTCAAATCCAGCCCTCATCAGAATGAGAGCCAGTAAGCCTCAAAGTTGCTTGATTTAAGTTGGATAGCTTGGGGGGACCTGTGCACCTAGATCATTATCATTAGGGTGACAAAAATTGTACATATTTTTTTTTGGATGCCAGCTAACTCTTCTCTCAGTGCTTAGGAGGGCTGCATAAAATTTTTCAGTTTTCTAATTGTCCTAATATTATATTCAATAACCTTTCTATACTGTTTTGTCATGTAAACTCATTTGCATAAACGTGAATATGGGAAATACATGCAAATTAGCATAATCTGCCTTGTTTTTCAGCTAAAACACTATTTGCATGTCTTCCCCATATTCAAGTTTATGCAAATGAGTTTACATGACAAAACAGTATAGAAAGGTTAGTGAATATAATTAGAGGTGAGCAAATTTAAAAAAAATTCAATTCGACCGGTTCTCCGAATTTTCAGAAAAAATTTGCTTTGATCCAAATATATTTGCGATGAATTGCGATTAAAAAACGGCTATTTCCAGGCTGCATAGAGCCTTAATATGGGTGTAGAACACTGTGCCTTGCAGTAACACGCATAGGGAGTCTGCTTTGGGAGTGAAATAATACTGTCAGTCAATACGACATGCAGATGACAGGCGTCGCTATTAAAATCACTGCACACTTCACTTATTTGGGCAGTCACGGTGCCAAAAGTGACCAAATAACTCAAGTATTAAAGGGGTTGTCCGGGATTAGGGACTATTGTTTAATAGAATTGCACATACACACACTTTACATATACCCATGTCCTACCTTTTCAGCATGTTTCTAAAGTACCCTTTTTACCAAAAACCTTTATGGCAGGAAGTAACTGATTTCTTTCAGTCAGTGACATACCGGGTCCCTTGCAGAGGAGGAAAGCTTCCTCTTCCGCTGCTCCGGGAGCCCGGTGACGTCACTGACAGCCTAATTAATTATTCAAAAGTCTAGGAGGGGCAGTAACTCTCCTGGCTAAGCTCCGCCCCTCCAGTCCGGTGCCGATATTGATGGCAGCGGCTCAGGAACGGAGCCGCTGCCATCAGCAGAGAGCGTTAGCTGTAACTGTAACAGCTAACACCCGCGGCATCCAGATCTATGTGGTTGAGAAGGAGGGAGCTCCCTCTCTCTACCATCGCGCCCCTGCTGCTGCTATTGCAACGGCGCGATCGTTGCCATGGCAACCGGACGCCTAACAAAGGCGTCCTGGTTGCTATGGACCTAAGTCTCTCTCTCCCCCTGTGCTGCTGCCCCCTGTGCTGCCAATAAGAAGAGACGGGAGGGGGGCTGTGACCACTGCGCCACCAATGTTTCTTATACAAATACAGGAGGCGGGTGCCGGAATCAAATAGCCGGCACCCGAACTCTGTGACAGGGAGCTGCGATCAGCTGCAGTTGAGTTAACCCTTCAGGTGCGGTACCTGAGAGGTTAACTGCAGCTGATCGCAGCTCCCTGTCATAGAGGTCGGGTGCCGGCTATTTGATTCCGGCACCCGCCTCCTGTATTTGCATAATAAACGTTGGTGGCACAGTGCAAACCCCCCCCCCAGTATAATAAACGTTGGTGCCACAGTGCGCCCCCCCCCCCCAGTATAATAAACGTTGATGGCACAGTGCGCCCCCCCGAGTATAATAAACGTTGATGGCACAGTGCGCCCCCCCCCCAGTATAATAAACGTTGGTGCCACAGTGCGCCCCCCCCCCAGTATAATAAACGTTGATGGCACAGTGCGCCCCCCCCCCCAGTATAATAAACGTTGATGGCACAGTGCGCCCCCCCCCCAGTATAATAAACGTTGGTGGCACAGTGCGCCCCCCCCCAGTATAATAAACGTTGGTGGCACAGTGGGAAGTGACAATGAGGGTTAAAAAAAAATTAACTCACCTCCTCCAGTTGATCGCGTAGCTGCCGGTCTCCTGTTGGTTCTTCAGGACCTGTGGTGACGTCATTGACCTCATCACACGATCCATTACCATGGTGATGGTTCATGTGATGAGAACAGTGATGTCACCACAGGTCCTTTGACAG
Organism: Bufo bufo; assembly: GCF_905171765.1. Classification (NCBI taxonomy): domain Eukaryota; kingdom Metazoa; phylum Chordata; class Amphibia; order Anura; family Bufonidae; genus Bufo; species Bufo bufo. The sequence continues at coordinate 298,462,625 of NC_053390.1, forward strand.
GTTCTAAAGAAAGACCAGGAGACGATCAATGTTTATTCTATTGAGGGGGGGCGCACTGTGCCACCAATGTTTTTCTATTGAGGGGGGGGCACTGCGCCACCAATGTTTATTCTATTGAGGGGGGGGCGCACTGCGCCACCAATGTTTATTCTATTGAGGGGGGGCGCACTGCGCCACCAATGTTTATTCTATTGAGGGGGGGCGCACTGCGCCACCAATGTTTATTCTATTGAGGGGGGGCGCACTGCGCCACCAATGTTTATTCTATTGAGGGGGGGCGCACTGTGCCACCAATGTTTATTCTATTGAGGGGGGCCGCACTGCGCCACCACGTCCGCAAAATGGGTCCGCATCCTTTCCACAATTTTGCGGAATGGGTGCGGACCCATTCATTCTCTATGGGGACGGAATGGATGCGGAGAGCACACAGTGTGCTGTCTGCAGCCGCAATTGCGGAGCGCGGCCCCGATTTTGGGTCCACAGCTCCGCAAAAAGATAGAGCATGTCCTATTCTGGTCCGCAGCTTGCGGACAAGAATAGGCATTTCTATGGGGGTGACGAGCTGGTGTGTTGCGGACCCGCAATTTGCGGGTCCGCAACACACCACGGACATGTGAATGTAGCCTAAGGCCTCATGCACACATCCATGTTTTGTCTCAGCATCCGAACTGCATGTTTTTTATGTCTCGGGTATGTACACAGTCACTTCATTGTGACCACAATACATGCGTACAGTAATATGTGTGCTGTCCGCATTCGTTGAGCAGTTCTGTGACCACCAAAAAAAGTATATATTATGTCCTATTCGTGTATGTTTTACATGTTTCTATGAGGGCTCATTCACCCGGTCGTAGGAGTGCCTTTCCGTGCACTGTTGGCCTCAATTTCAGGTCACCAAGTCACGGGCAACGTCTGTGCAGCCGCCGGGATGGATCAGTCCGTGATACTTCCTTTACACAAAAAAGTATTGCATGCACTATTTTTTTATGTGCGGAGGCCAGAAACACCACAAAGGCACTCCGTAGTGTTTCTGCGGGGTACCCCTGTGCATTTCTGCACTGCATCTCCTTGATTGCGGACAAATAGGTCCTTGATCTGTGTTGCATATGACCAGTGGATGTGTATTATGGGCCTACTGTATGCGGGAGGCAATACGGCCATGGCTGGCCAGCCGCAGTGTACATGAGCCCTGATGGACTGTTTATTTAGACAAATTTATGACAGCACACAGGACCCACTCTGAACGCAAGTGTGAAAGTAGCCTAAGACTTCTTTCAGACAGGAGATTTAGATCTCACAAGAGGTCTCCAAAACAGATCAGTTTTGCCCTAATGCATTCTGAATTGATCTGCTCAGAATGCATCAGTTTGGCTCCGTTCTGCCTCCATTTCACATTAGAGGCAGACAACAAAACGCTGCTGGCTGTGTTTTGGTGTCCGCATAACCAAACTGAGCCAGACGGATCCGTCCTGACACACAATGTTAGGCCTTCCTCACATCACTTTTCTCAGCAATGCGGGCACATATGAACATGGGACCAACAGAGATGTCTACAGCTGCCAAGTGCTCAAGTCAATGGGGACAGATCTGTTTTTTATGACACAATCTGGCACAATAGAAAATGGATCCATCTCCCATTGACTTTTAATGGTGTTCAAGATGGATCCATATTGGCTAAGGTAAAGATAATACAAACTGATCCATTCTGAGCGGATGCAGCAATTTGTATTATCAGTGCGGATCCATCCATGATGGATCCACACCAAACGTGAGTGTGAAAATAGCCTTACTGTGTAGCAGAGCAAAACTAGGGAAATTGTAAAACATTAGCAATGCTAAGATATATTACTAATAATTGGTTATTGTAATGATGAATGCACACATAAAACTAAAAATGAGATACCATTGTGGAAAGATGGAGCTGCTCCCTGTGTTCGTTCACTGTCTGCAAACACTGAGCACATGTCATGTGCAAGAGACAGAGGGGGGAGGAGATTATGGGGGAGGAATATGTAAGAGGGGGGCGGATCTATGGAGGCGTGGCTGATGTGGAGGAGGCTGAATATGTATGAGGGGGGCGGGTGCAGGGAGGGGATCTTACACTGTAGAAACCAGGAGCTGCACTGGGAGCCACAATGCTTTGCAGCAGGAAGTGATGGCATACATAAACAGCTATGTAAACAGTCTGCTGGGGACTGTAGGAGCCATGCAGCAGTGCAAAAGCTACCTAAAAACATCTTAGGAAGATAGATTTGGCTACTAACAGTGAGTAAGCAGTTTTAAAAAAAATGTTTGATCCCGGACAACCCCTTTAACTCAGTCTTAAAGGTCCATGTTAGCGTCAAGAAGAAGCGCACTCCTTTTACACCCTTGTCAGCTGATTCCACATAGATGTCTACAGAACCTGTTTTATTAAATGCTTATACAAATAGAGCTCCCCCGGACAGAGTGGAGAGGGTGTCAGCAGTAAGTTTGTGTTGACGTCACTGATTATTTTGCCCTTACTCTGATCCATCAGAACAATAACCCACAAAAAACAGATCCTGTCTGGGGAACATACGCCTTCACTCGGTCAGCATTTGTTCAGCAATCCATGAGTATTGGTAATGCCCAAAAAAACAGGAGTGGATCTAAAACAGAGATTACACTTGAAGGTAATATTTGCATGTCTTCAATGTTTTGTACCCACTCCTGCTTTTGGCTACCAAATCATAAGCCAATTCTGACGATGCGACCATAAAGGCCTTACAGCTGCTACACAGATACACAGACAGGATCCGTTGTGCATCTCATTTTTCCTTCCTTCTGACCGATCAGAAGAAAGGTCAAATAAATGGTGATTTCAAAAAGGCCAAACAAGGACAAACAAGGACAATAGCGACCCCGAGTGGGGAGGGTGGTAACAGCATGAGAAGTCCACAAAGTGGCCCTATGACATAGTGGTGAGGTGGAAGCATCATGAGGAGACCACCAAGTGGCACAATGACAGGGCCTGGAGGTGGCGGCAGCATCAGGAGGTCACAGAGTGGCACAATGACAAAGTGTAGAGGTGACAGCAGCAGTATGATTAGGCCACAGAGTGGCACGGTAACATTAGATGGCAGCAACAGCAGCATGATACCACAGAGTGGCAAGGTGACATAGTGTGGACATGGCAGCATCAGGAGGCTACAGAGTGGCAAGGCGACATAGTGTGGAAATGGGAGCATCATGAGGCCACAAAGTGGCAAGGTAACATTAGATGGCAGCAACAGCAGCAGCAGCATGATACCACAGAGTGGCAAGGTGACATAGTGTGAACATGTTAGTACAAAAGTAGAATACACAAGAAAATGGCGTAAAGCCGCAGTGAAGGCCCCTCAAAAGAGCTTAACTCGGAAACTAATAGAGAACCTACAAAAGAACACTGAGAGCTGATAAGCTATAAAAATATTGTTTTATTAAATACGTAATTAAAAGCATACAGAGAGATGACAGACAAATGCACAAAGTGCAGCACAATCCTGGGAGAGTTGATAGGGTACAAAAAATGTATAAGAACAGAAGTGACCCAAATGTAAATACATCCAAGTGAAGCAAAGCTACCATATAAAATATATATTGAAGGAATACCCACTATTGGTAGGAATACAAATAATATCATCAGATATAAAGTGCAAGTGCAAGCTTATGTATATAAGCAAAGGAAAGGAGAGGTAACCCTCCAATGTGGGTCCTTGAATATATATATCTATACCTATTCAATTAATCTAGGCGGATAATAAAGTGCATGTGCAAATTACGCAATAGTTACAAGAAGAAACACATGATAAGTGTTTGATCAAGAAGCAAAAAAACTGCAAAAGGTATAGCAGGTAAGCAGGTATAGTGTGAACATGGCAGTATCAGGAGGCCACAAAGTGGTACAGTGACATAATGTGTAGATGGGAGCAACAGGAGCAGCAGCTTGATACCACAGAGTGGCAAGGTGACATAGTGTGGACATGGCAGCATCAGGAGGCTGCAAAATGGCACGGTGACCTAGTGTGGAGATGGCAGCAACAGCAGCAGCAGCATGATACCACAAAGTGGCAAGGTGACATAGTGTGGACATGGCAGCATCAGGAGGCCGCAAAGTGGCAAGGTGACATAGAAGGCTTAGAAGTTTAGAAGCAAATCTTGAAATTTTTCAGAAAATTTCCAAAACCCACTTTTTAAGGACCAGTTCAGGCTTGAAGTCACTTTGTGAGGGTTACATAATAGAAACCACCCAAAAATTACCCAATTTTAGAAACTACGCCCCTTTAAGGTATTCAAAACTCTTTTACAAACTTTGTTAACCCTTTAGGTGTTCCATAAGAATTAATGGTAAATGGAGATGAAATTTCACAATTTCACTTTTTTGGCAGATTTATCAATTTTCTGCCACTAACAAAGCAAGGGTTAACAGCCAAACAAAACTCAATATTTAATTCTCTAATTCTGTAGTTTACAGAAACACCCCATATGTGGTCGTAAACTGCTGTACGGGCACACGGCATTGCACAGAAGGAAAGGAACGCCATGTGGTTTTTGGAAAGCAAATTTCACTGGCATAATTTTAAGCTGTAATGTCACATTTGAAGACACCTTGATGCACCCCTAGAGTAGAAACTCCAAAAAAGTGACCCTATTTTAGAAATTACACTCCTCAAGGTATACAAAATGGATTTTACAAACTTTGTTAACCCTTTAATTGTTCCACAAGAATTAATGGAAAATAGAGATGAAATTTCATAATTTCACTTTTTTGGCAGATTTTCCATTTGAATAAATTTTTTCCAGTTACAAAGCAAGGGTTAAGAACCAAACAAAACTCAATATTTATGGCCCTGATTCTTTAGTTTACAGAAACACCCCATATGTGGTCGTAAACTGCTGAATGGGCACACAGCATTGCGCAGAAGGAAAGGAACGTCATATGGTTTTTGGAAGGCAGATTTTATTGACACCATGTCCCATTTGAAGCCCCCTGATGCACCCCTAGAGTAGAAACTCCAAAAAAGTGACCCCATTTTGGAAACTACGGGCTAAGGTGGCAGTTTTGTTGGTACTATTTTAGGGTACATATGATTTTTGGTTGCTCTATATTACACTTTTTGTGAGGCAAGGTAACAAGAAATAGCTGTTTTGGCACCGTTTTTAGTTTTTTTTTATTTACAACATTCATCTGACAGGCTAGATCATGTGGTATTTTTATAGAGCAGGTTGTAACAGATGCGACAATACCAAATATGACTACTTTTTTTGGTTGTTTGTTTCAGTTTTACATAACAAAGCATTTCTTTTTTTTATGATTTTTTTTAGTGTCTCCACATTCTGAAAGCCGTATTTTTTTTAAATTTTTGAGTGACTGTCTTGTGTAGGGGCTAATTTTTTAGGGGAAGAGATGATGATTTGATTAGCACTATTTTGGGGTGCGTATGACTTTTTGATCGCTTGTTATTACACTTTTTGCCATGTAAGGTGACAAAAAATTGCTTTTTTGACACAGTTTTTTATTTATTTATTTTACGGTATTCACCTGAGGGGTTAGGTCATGTGATATTTTTATAGAGCAGGTTATTACGAATGCGGAGATACCTAATATGTCTACATAATCATCATTTTTTAAACAAAAAAAAAAAAAAAGGTTTCAGTGTCTCCATATTCTGACACATAGTTTTTTTTTTTTTTGGGCGATTGTCTTAGTTATTTTTTGGGTGTCTTAGGTATTTTCTGTCACACTGTGGGACTTCAACTTTTGGGGTTCTGATCCTTTTACAATGAATGACAATACTGTATTGTCGTGCATTGGCTGTAAGTGTATTATACACTGTAATACACTTACAGCCTTCCTGCCTGTGAGATCCAGGGGGCTGGATCTCACTGGCCCTCCCGGAAGGCAGCCATGATGCCTACTGAAGGCATCATGCGGCCTTCCATGCCATCGGGTCCCCGTCACAGCAGCACGGGGACCCGATGGCTTCTTTATCCCTGCACGGACATCGCTAGTGCCGCTGTCAGTTAATGCGCCAGCATCAGTGATTTTACCGATGCCGGCGCATGCAGCAGGGGTCCGCCTATCAATGACTGCCGGACCCCTGCCGCTGATGACCATGACATACATGTACTTCTCTGGTCCTTAAGTCAGGGCCAGATATGACGTACATGTACAGTATGTCATGGGTCCTTAACAGTGATGTGCAGCAGGGGCAATATTCGAATTCGCAATATTTTGCAAATATTCGGGCGAATATTCGTCATATATTCGCGAATTCAAGAATTCGTGATCTCCAGTCATTATTTTCTTGATTGCGAAAATCGGCAAATGGAAAATTCTCGATACGAATATTTGCGATACGAAAATTTGCGATCAACACTACTCTTAAACTCAAAAATATTGCAGCCTTCTCCTTGGCCCAAAAATATTGCAGCCTTCTCCTTGGCCCAAAAATATTGCAGCCTTCTCCTTGGCCCACAAGCAAGAAGCAGTGAGGGATCATGGGTACTGATAAAAAAAAATCTAGAATATTTGCGATTACGAAAATCTAGCACTATATTCTAGATATTCGCGAATTATCGAAGTGCCAATATTCGCGATAAAAATTTGCGATTAGAATATTCGCTATGAACACTAGTCCTTAGGCCTCATGCACACGACCGTTGTGTGCACCCGTGGCCGTTGTTCCGTTGAAAACTCGGAAAATGGCCCTTTTGTCATCCGCCTCCGTGATCCGTGTATCCTGGCCGTCAAAAAAATATGACCTGTCCTATTTTTTTGACGGACAACGGTTCACGGACCCATTCAAGTCAATGGGTCCGTGAAAAAACACGGATGCACACAAGATTGGCATCCGTGTCCGTGATCCGTGTCCGTAGGCTACTTTCATGCAGACGGATCCGAAGATCCGTCTGCATAAAAGCTTTTTCAGAGCTGAGTTTTCACTTCGTAAAAACTCAAATCCGACAGTATATTCTAGCACAGAGGCGTTGCCATAGTGATGGGGACGCTTCTAGTTAGAATATACTGAGAACTGTGTACATGACTACCCCCTGCTGCCTGGCAGCACCCGATCTCTTACAGGGGACTGTGATCCGCACAATTAACCCCTCAGGTGCTGCACCTGAAGGGGTTAATTGTGCGTATCATAGCCTCCTGTAAGAGATCAGGGGCTGCCAGGCAGCAGGGGGCAGACCTCCCTCCCTCCCCAGTTTGAATATCATTGGTGGCCAGTGTGCGGCCTCCCCCGGCCCCCCCTCCCTCCCTCCCTTTATTGTAATATCATTGGTGACCAGTGTGCGCCCCCCCCGGCCACCCCTCCCTCCCTCTATTGTAATATCATTGGTGGCCAGTGTGCGGCCTCCCCCGGCCCCCCCTCCCTCCCTCTATTGTATTATCATTGGTAGCCAGTGTGCGGCCCCCCGGCCCCCCCTCTATTGTATTAATATCATATCATTGGTGGCAACGGAGAGTTCCGATCGGAGTCCCAGTTTAATCGCTGGGGCTCCGATCGGTAACCATGGCAACCAGGACGCTACTGCCGGCCTGGTTGCCATTGTTACTTAGCAATATTACAATATTAGAAGCATCATACTTACCTGCTGCGCTGTCTGTGACCGGCCGGGAGCTCCTCCTACTGGTAAGTGACAGGTCTGTGCGGCGCAATGCTTAATGATATGTCACTTACCAGTAGGAGGAGCTCCCGGCCGGTCACAAACAGCGCAGCAGGTAAGTATGATGCTTCTAATATTGTAATATTGCTAAGTAACCATGGCAACCAGGCCTGCAGTAGCGTCCTGGTTGCCATGGTTACCGATCAGAGCCCCAGCGATTAAACTGGGACTCCGATCGGAACTCTCCGCTGCTACCAATGATCGGGCGGGGGGGGGGGGGGGGGGGGGAAGGCCGCACACTGGCCACCAATGATATTAATACAATAGAGGGGGGGAGGGGGGCCGGGGGAGGCCGCACACTGGCCACCAATGATAATACAATAGAGGGAGGGAGGGGGGGCCGGGGGAGGCCGCACACTGGCCACCAATGATATTACAATAGAGGGAGGGAGGGGGGGCCGGGGGGGGGCGCACACTGGCCACCAATGATAATACAATAAAGGCACCTGAGGGGTTAATTGTGCGGATCACAGCCCCCTGTAAAAGATCGGGTGCTGCCAGGCAGCAGGGGGCAGTCATGTACACAGTTCTTAGTATATTCTAACTTGAAGCGTCCCCATCACCATGGGAACGCCTCTGTGATAGAATATACTGTCGGATCTGAGTTTCACGATGTAACTCAAATCCGATGGTATATTCTAACATAGAGGCGTTCCCATGGTGATGGGGACGCTTCAAGTTAAAATATACCATCGAATTGGAGAAAACTCGGATCCGATGGTATATTAACTCCTGACTTTACATTGAAAGTCAATGGGGGACGGATCCGTTTGAAATTGCACCATATTGTGTCAACGTCAAACGGATCCGTCCCCATTGACTTGCATTGTAATTCAGGACGGATCCGTTTGGCTCCGCACGGCCAGGCGGACACCAAAACTTTTTTTTCATGTCCGTGGATCCTCCAAAAATCAAGGAATACCCACGGATGAAAAAACGGTCACGGATCACGGACCTACGGACCCCGTTTTTGCGGACCTTAAAAAAAAACGGTCGTGTTCATGAGGCCTAAAGGGGTTAATATCTGTCTTGTGACTGTCCGCCCACCATCTCCCCCACCCCTTAAGTGTTCAAGGCAAAGCTACAGTATACAGAAAGATTTTAACATAGCAGATAGTAAACAGGTCGCATAAGAGAAAGTAGTCCACAGCTCCCATCTCTGAAGCATACTGAGTCTGGACTTGCGAGAGAAGGCATATAGAAGCTCGTGTTGCATATATTGATTGACCAGAGACCAACTCTGAGATACATGGTGTAAGAGGCAGTTTCCAGGCTTTTGCGATAAGCTTCTGAGCTGTTGTCATTATGTTAGATAACAACCACCTATGAATATGGGCAAGCGTTCAGAATCTGATGGATATCAAAACTAAAAACAGAGAGGGAGAGAGAGGTAGCCCAGCAACTTTGGACAAGAGTTCAAAGACCTCTTGCCAGAAAGGTAAAATAAGAGGACAATGCCACCGCATGTGTGTTAGGGTACCCCTCTCTCAACAGGCTTGCCAGCAAGCGGAACTATAAGTTGGATTAGGGTCCATTCACACGTCCGCAATTCTGTTCTGCATTTTACTGAATGGAATTGCGGACCCATTCATTTCAATGTGCTGCCCGGATCCGGAAATGCGGACCCGAATTTGCGGACAAGATTAGGCATTTTCTATTAAATGCCGGCGATGTGCGGATCCGCAAAACACACACGGACGTGTGAATGGACCCTTAATGTGAACTATTCAAGCTGGGGTGAGGTAACAACGGAGCTGAAGTTTACAGTTCTTCTCTGCAAAATTCAACATGCCAAGGAGTGACTGAAGATCTGCCCTGGTTGTTACCCTCACTTGAGCTAGTCTGTGAACAACCGTCTTGATTCTGGCCAACTTATCCTAAGGAAGACTGGCCTTCATGTCCACTGTGTTCAAGTGAATCCCTAGAAAGGTGATATCTGTGCTGGGTCCCTCCACCTTGTGTGGGGCCAATAGAATTTCTAGGTCTGAAAAAGCTGTGCGCAGGACCTGTAGATCTTGAGGTACTTGATCTGGGGATTCTACAGGAGAAAGTCATCCAGGTAGTGGATAACCTGGTTTACCCTGAAGGTGTTGGTCAATACCCAATGCAGCGCGCTGGCCAGCTGGTCGAATAACCAGGGGCTGGACTTTGACCCGAAGGTCAGTTTGCTGGTGAAGTAATAAGCACCCTGCCATTTCATGCCGTGCCACTGCCATAACTCAGGATGGATAGGCAGTAACTTGAAGGCATCAGTGATGTCTGCCTTAGACAGCCAGGTGCCCTTACCCAATTTAATTATGACCTGTATGGCCTCGTCTATTGATGCGTATCTCATGGAGAATTCCTCGGATGCAATCAATGAGTTCACGCTCGGTATGTATAATGAATGTGGGGCGGACAAATCATAGTTTCAGGGTTTTTTATTGTTGAACTTGCCAGTCACAATACCTACTGGATTGACCCTCCAGCATGCGAAGGGAGGTTGGTTGAAAGGCCCTATCAAATACCCCCGGTCTAGTTCGGTGTTGATTAACTGAGTTACCGCCTCTGGGTCTCTAGCTGCTGACTGCAAGTTATTGCATTCGAATGTGGTCTGTGGGAGAGCGAGAAGACCAGTGTGGTAGCCGTGGATCAAGCCGTGGATGACAAACTGCACCCAGTCCGGGTGTGGATGCTCAGCCAAGAACAGGGCAAGCAGCTCCATGTCAACCACGCTTAGTCACGCCGGGCCTTGATTTTTTTGAGGGCATGCTACGCGTGGATGGGCTCTGAAACAGATCGCACACAGGTGTAGCAACCTGCACTGATTGTAATGACAGATGGCATAATTGTAATTGTTACATATCTGGCTTCTCCCAAGGTATTTTATGGGACGTCCTAATTTATCGACCCCGGATGCAGATTTGATATTCGATGGACCTGGGGCTGAAAAAGGCTGCGCTGAATCTGCTACGTGGCCCGTATTGGAACACCAGCCCGCCGTGTGGGAGTATGAGTTGCAGACCGTGCAAGTCGGAGCTTTCAGCCCTGCAAAATGGCGACAGAATAATTCAGTGTCTATATTAGACCAATCCAGGACGTGTTGGCACTGCGTCAGGGCGGCTGCTGCTTTGGATGAGAATGACCGGTGGTAGTCGAAGAATGCTGTGCCGCCATACTTATATCCTAATTCCACCACCTTGTACATGTACAAATCTAGCTCGGCCCTCCTATGCGGGCTGGCTGTGCAAATGACGTCCCTGTATAAGCTAAATGCTAGAACAAATTCCATGACGTTCAATTTCCTGTTGAGCCTGGCATCCTTTGACTTCAGGATGACCGAAACCTCCCTGCATGCAATGGTTCTATTGTCTGGGGCCTCATGTGTAGCAATCAGCAGGGATGCCAGGTTGACGTCCTTGCCCTCCAATATGTCCTGCCTGATATTAGCCGGAATAAAAAGGGACGGGGCTATCGTGGGGACCTGGGATAACCCACCAGAAGCACTGGACTGCCCTGCCGCAGCTTCCGCAGGTGTTGGTGCTGCTAACGCTGCCGTCGCAGACCTGGCCTCCACTGAATCCATTCTGGCCTGTAAGTCTGTCATGGATGATGCCATGCTGTTGATCGCTGCGTGTAGCTGGGTAAGTGACGTCTGAATGGTTCCCATGGATACCTCCTCTTGGTTCACGGGTGGTGCTTCTGACATCAGAAGACGATATAACTCGGCTTTCCTCGTAGATGCTGGAAAGGAGATGCCCCTTCGGCGCAGCTCGGCGGACAACTTCGGGAAGGTCCAGGAACCTTAAGAAGGCCCCGCGCTTCGTTCAGACTCGGTGTCCCCACTGTCCCGCGATGCGGAAGAGCCTCCTGGCGTGAATTCTTGCGACATCTTCCTACTTGTCATTAATTGAGAGCCATTAGCACCCCCCTCGCCCGAGCTATGAACCGCAACCTCGTGCCCATGTGCCCGACTGCCGTAACCACTAGTGGTTGCCGTGGCGGACATACCGTGCCACCGCCACCTGCTGCATGCATGATCGTGCCAAAGTGGGCTCCCGAGCCTGTGAAGCCTGGAGACGTGACAGGCCCTGGTCTGTGTCTGTAGTCGTGACAGGTTTGACCAGCCGGCACCTGTGGTGTGGCCATGACTGAGTGGACGTCCAGGTGTGTGCGCCTGTAGTCGTGACAGGACTTCGTGCTAATGTGTGGACGTGTTAATGAGCAGGTGGTGTGCCTGTAGTCGTGACAGGACTTTGAGCTGGTCTGTAGACGTGACAGACGTGTTTACCAAGACTGCCTGTAGTCGTGACAGGACTTTATGGCGAGTCTGTGAACGTGACAGAAGTTTAAACATAACTGCCTGTAGTCGTGACATGTTTTTTTTTTCTTTATCGAATGCCTGTAGTCGTGACAGTTTTTTTTTTTTTTCTTTATCGAATGCCTGTAGTCGCGTGACAGGGGTTTTTTTTTTTTTTCTTTATCGAATGCCTGTAGTCGTGACAGGAATGTATGGCAAGTCTGTGGACGTGACAGATGCGTTTGCGATGCCCGTAGTCGTGACAGGACTTATGTTAGTCTGAGGTCGTGACAGACTTTTTTTTTTTTTTTCTCTTGCGGGATAGTGCGTGGGCACCCTTACACCGCTGACCTACTGTAATGGATGTCTGACTGCTTGTAGGGCTGGGTCCGGCCAAGATACGTACCTTATCTGCCGTGTATTTGCCTATGGTGCCACGGATCGTGACACGAACTGCGGAAACATAAAATTTAAAAAAAAATTTTTTTTTTTTTATACCACGTGTGGGTGACTGACAGCCCCCTGTGACAACCACCGATTTTCCTGCGTGATACCAGCAGATTGCATCCGCCTCCCCACCGCACAGAACCGGTTGTTGGCGGGCATGGGAGCCCTCCAGTCCCTTGGGTGTACCGGCCACGTGCCCTGTCCCGTCCCCAGCCAGCCTGGCTAGTGACAGGAACAGGCCGATTTTTTTTTTCTCCTGCGGGATAGTGCGTGGGCACCCTTACACCGCTGGCCTACTGTAATGGATGTCTGACTGCTTGTAGGGCTGGGTCCGGCCAAGATACGTACCTTATCTGCCGTGTATTTGCCTATGGTGCCACGGATCGTGACACGAACTGCGGAAACATAAAATTAAAAAAAAATTATTTTTTTTTATACCACGTGTGGGTGACTGACAGCCCCCTGTGACAACCACCGATTTTCCTGCGTGATACCAGCAGATTGCATCCGCCCCCCCACCGCACAGAACCGGTTGTTGGCGGGCATGGGAGCCCTCCAGTCCCTTGGGTGTACCGGCCACGTGCCCTGTCCCGTCCCCAGCCAGCCTGGCTAGTGACAGGAACAGGCCGATGGAATGCGCCCCAGCCTGTTGTCTCCGTGCATGACCGCAGTTGTCTTACTCTTAACCTGTATTTGAACATAGCCTAGAACAGGCCTGATGAGGGGACACGTTCATGCACGGCGAACGGGGCGTTGCATGACCCCTGGAGCCGCTAAAATTGGGGGTAGGTAGGAGAGGGTTAATACGCCATTGAACACAGAATTTGCGCCTGGATCCGGAGGGTTCCATGTGAGTATGAGACAGTTTTGCAGATAGTGGTGAAAGTAATTTCCCAACATTGAGATTGATAACCATGCGTCGGCTGTGTGCACCTGTGTAAATTCTACCGCAGGTCAGTTGTTTTGTCAGTTTATCCCTTCCCTGCCGCCGAACCCCAGACTGATGCCGCCAGCGCCCACAAGGTGGCGCTGTGCGGCGCGAGTCCAGCCAGCAAGAGCAGTGCGGCCGGGGACTGCAAGCTTGCACTCCCCCCAGCCACCGCCGCCCGTGATCAGACCGGAGCCGCGCCTGCTGTCAAACCCACCCCTCGTTTGGCGTCCTGCCACCGCCACAGCCCCCGTCTTACTTTCAAGTTGCGATGCTGCTACCAGACCTCACGCTGCCCGACCTGTGGACGAACGAACTGGAAGTGTAGACTGCCTCCTGACCCCCAGAAGTGCCAGTGATCGTGCAGCAGGTAACGGCTGCTGCCATTTTAACCCTGTGTGGCTCCGCCTCCCCCCGCACAAATACAGCAATGCAATTACCATTGCTTAACACCTATCCAAGAGAAATTATTATGAAAGAATTTGGCGTAGTCCGCTTGTAGATCTGTTCTCCGGGCTGTAAAGTTAGATGGGTTAATATTTCTAAAATGGGAGTTTAGATGAATACCTACAGTAGGTAGCAAATATTATCTGTGGACCAAGTAAATGGCAGTTTTTCTAACATTTGTGTGAGAATGGGAGGATTTGTGACTTAGTGATATTTATTTTTCACAGAGAGGCTTTTGCAAATAGTTTCAATGTGTAATTCACTGCGAGGAGAGACACATCCGGCTTGGTGAGAGTCAATATTACATCATCTGCATACAGACTAAGTGTATGTACATGGGATTCTACGGAAATGTCATAAACAGCCGGGTCTGAGCGGATTTTGATAGCCATGGACTCCATCACAAGGGCAAAAACGAAGGATGAAAGCAGACAACCCTGACGAGTGCCATTAGAGATGTCAAATTATGTACATTAAATAAAATCTTGAGGCTTAAAGACGGGCCAACTGGGTGATATATAGGTTCATAATGGCTGTAAGTATAGGGCCAGAGAAACCAAACTTGCATAGAACAGCATCCAGTAACCCCCAGTGCACTCTGTCAAATGCTTTTTCACCATCTAAGGAAACAAAAATTGTAGGTGCACCAGAGGCTTCCAAGAGCTGCAGCAAATCTATCATCCTTCTTTGTCAGGGTGCGGGGCATCCTGGTTGGTATTTCTTATGTTTTGATTTTGCACATTCAGTTATACTTGTAAACTGTAGATGATTACCTCTTTAGCACTCTAATTTTTATTGAAAGACACTTGCACTTTATAATATTGAGCTGCTAATGTGATTTTATGACAATGTGCAAAAATTATGTATACTGAATCCGACTGCGGTTTGCTCTGGTTTGTTAGCTACTTAAATACATGCCTGATACTACTGTTATCAACTTTTTAACTGTATGATACTTTAATAAAGTTTCAATTATTTGTAATCCCGGTTCCATATTTACTTTTTTGGGTTTTAAATGAAGGTGGGAAAAAGGCACGGGTAATTAGTGCATATATTGCTGCCCCAGTTAAATTATAGGTGTGTGTATTTCACTGTATTAAAATGTAAAGAAGTGCAGAGACTATGTGCATTGACCCTCTGGTCAGAGACTCATCAGCTCTCTGTCGGACCAGCAAAGAACGTAGCAGATGAGGGTATCCCGCCGGTGGTTGCAGTGTGGTAGCAGGCTTCCAGAGAGGTACTGAAAGAGAGTCACTCTTATGTCCGGAGGGGAGTGCAAAGAGTCCAGGTGCGCGTCAGAGACGGCCGCCTGTCTGGCCTGCTGGTGCCAGGGGGATCCCCTCTGTCGTCAGGCTTCTCCACTGCAGGGCTTTAGACAATCCCTAGACAATCTAAGACAATGGATGGCTGATGATTAAAGTCATCTTTACAAAGCGCATTAGAGAGGCATCTGGCACGCTCCGTGGTTAGCGCCGCCCCAAGTTGGATGCATCTTACTCCAGTGGGTTCTTTAGTAAATGAGGCCGCAACATTTTTTCCTGCTAGCCTCAACGACTAAGTAGACCACATATGTAAATGATTAGATCCTGCTATACCATAAAACTAGATCTTGAATTACCTACAGTATGTTATAACATGTATGCAGACACCGGTTGTGGAGCCACTTGCCCAGTTTCACATTGGGCAAAATCCTAATGACTAGTTATTCCGGCACTCCCCTTGTTTTCTCCCTTAAACCCCTGAACAGGTATGTGGACTTTGCTGCAGGAGAGAAACCAAAACACTAGACCACTATCTTCTGGGATGGTCCTGTATACTTGGCAGCTTATCCACGAAGGTCAGAGACACTAGAGCAAGGTACTAACAGCACAGACTAGACACTAATTCAGAACCAGGTAGAATACAGGCAAATAAAAAGCAAAATAGGGGTACAGGCAAGAGACAAAACACAGACTGCAGACTAACAGATTACAGGAACCCATTCAGACATAGTGAAGAGATGTGTGGTAACATAGCAGAACAGACTTCAGGAACCCATACAAACATAGTGGACTCAGGATAGCAGTGGTCAGGATGTCTAGGTGGAAGGAAGCACAAAACTCACACTGTCGCTAAAGGAGACAGATCAGACACAGCAGTACAGGTCTCTAGCAGAGCACATACAGTCTATTAAAAAGGTAAACGAGAGTACATGGCATGCATACACAGAATAAGGCATGTGACATCAGGTCAGAATTCAGACATAGACATAATCAGAACGATCAGGACACAAACTTGACATCTTAACTCCAACTCAGAGTACGGACAGACTCCAAATGAATCAAAGCAAGACATGACATGTTGCACAACCAGAGCAGGGCAAAGAACTCAAGAGACATATAACACTCTGACACAGAACTGAGGAACATATGTAGCAGACTAAACAAACTCATTAGACAAGCAGATGAACTCACACAGCCAGGGCATGATTAACCCTCCAATGCAGAACTGAGGAGTAATACAAGCACATTGGAACAATTCACACCACAAGTGACCAATGCTAGGATATATGGAGCAGTGGCAACGCCATTGTAATGCATTATATTTAACATGTTATTATTGTTATTTGTATTTCTACCTCTTATTTAAAGTAACGTATTACTTTTGAAAAATGTGCTTTGTTAGCGTTAGGTTACTTGATATAACCACTCAGTTATGTTCACTTTGACCATAATATTTAGGTATGTTTATACCGTATACACCTATATGTACAATTAGTGGCTCCACTAGTAATTGCAACCCTCATGCTTTCAGTCTATGCTAAGATTTAATTATTATTCCTAGAAGGAATGGAATCACAGGATTCATTGAAAATAACATGGTTGCGGCAATAGACAACATTTGCAGAAAATCATAAAAGTGTGAGGCCACTTTCCGGCGCTGCTGGCATACAGATCAATCCTCGAGATTAGTAATATTATTTTATTGAGTTCAAGTCAACGCGTTTCAAGGGCGAAGCGCCCCCTTCGTCAGGACAATTTAATAAATTATCCTGACGAAGGGGGCGCTTCGCCCTTGAAACGCTTTGACTTGAACTCAATAAAATAATATTACTAATCTCGAGGATTGATCTATATGCCAGCAGCGCCGGAAAGTGGCCACACACTTTTATGATTTTCTGCATACAAACTTTCCTGGAACTATCGAGACAGGAAGAGGCCCAGGCAGCAGCACGGCATTCCCTGATACTGGTGGGATAGATACCAGCTAAGGCATATATAGCTGTTGTGACTCCTCACAACAGCATCCGGTAAGCGAAATACGCACCATAATACTATATTATGGCGGTACCACACATGAAGCGCTGTGTTTTTTTGTCTTTTTCTTGTCTATAATAGACAACATTTAGGATGATAACTTTTTCTGACTATTTACTACAAACAGATGGAAGTGAGGAACAAAATAAAGAAGAAATGTGTTTTTTATTATCTGTATGGACAAACTAAGGGTAGGCTAAACGGCATTTAATATGAAATAATGCATAGGGAGGCTAATTGTATAGCTACTATTTTAGATGTTAACATGTGTATCTTGTAATACATAACTATGGGAGAAATGTATTAAACTAGTGTAAATTAGAACTGGCTTAGTTGCCCACAGCAACCAATAGGATTCCACCTTTATTTTCCAAAGGAACAGTGAAAAATTAAAGGTGGAATCTGATTGATAAATTACCCCCTATGTGTTTGTCCATAACAATGACAATAGCATTTGTTATTAGTTAATCTGGAAATTGTGTTGTCTGTCACTTTTTAACCCGTTGTATACTTTCCAAATTTGGGAATTGCACCTATACATAAATACACACAACCAAATTACTACTTAATTCCCCCTCAGATGAGATATCACATAAATTATGAGATGTATTTGTTATATGGGACATTTTTCTCTAAACATACACTGCCTGTCCCAAAAAAAGTTGCCACCAAAAATATTTCGTTGGACCGCCTTTAGCTTTGATTACGGCACGCATTCGCTGTGGCATTGTTTTGATAGGCTTCTGCAATGTCACATGATTTACTTCCATCTAGTGTTGCATTAATTTTTCACCAAGATCTTGCATTGATGATGGTAGAGTCTGACTGCTGCACAAAGCCTTCTCCAGCACATCCCAAAGATTCTCAATGGGGTTAAGGTATGGACACTGTGGTAGTCAATCCATGTGTGAAAATGATGTCTCATGCTCCCTGAACCACTCTTTCACAATTTGATCCGGATGAATACTGGCATTGTCATCTTGGAATATGCCGTGCCATCAGGGAAGAAAAAATCCATTGATGGAATAACCTGGTCATTTAGTATGTTCATGTAGTCAGCTGACCTCATTCTTGGAGCACATACTGTTGCTTAACCTAGACCTGACCAACTGCAGCAACCGCAGATCATAGCACTGCCCCCACAGGCTTGTACAGTAGGCACTAGGCATGATGGGTGCATCACTTCATCTGCCTCTCTTCTTACCCTGAAGCGCCCATCACTCTGGAACAGGGTAAATCTTGACTCATCAGACTACATGACCTTCTTCCATTGCTCCAGAGTCCAATATTTATGTTCCGTAGCAAATTTAAGCCTTTTTTTCTGGTTTGCCTCACTGATTAGTGGTTTTCTTATGGCTACACAGCTGTTCTGTCCCAATCCCTTGAGTTCCCTTTGCATTGTGGGTGTGGAAATGCTCCTACTTTCACTATTAAACATAGCCCTGAGATCTACTGTTGTTTTTCTTCGATTTGATTTCAGCAAATGTTTAAGTGATTGCTGATCACGATCATTCAGGATTTTTTTACCTCCACATTTCTTCCTTGAATACGATGGGTCCCCACTATCCTTCCAGTTTCTAATAATGCGTTGGACAGTTCTTAACCCAATTTTAGTAGTTTCTGCAATCTTCTTAGATGTTTTCTCTGCTTGATGCATGCCAATGATTTGACACTTCTCAAACAGACTAACATCTTTATCACAACCACGAGATGTGTCTTTCAACATGTTTAAGAAATGAGAAGCAACTCATTGCACCAGTTGGGGTTAATTAATTTGTTGCCAGCTGAAAGATAATCGCCCATGCAGTAATTATCCAATAGGAGGCTCATAAATATTTGCTTAGTTAAATCCAGGAGGTGAATTATTATTTTTTTGGACAGGCAGTGTATATAACTTCTGGAAGTTGTGGCACTTACCAATCCGTAAAAACTTCTTACAAAGTTTACATACACTTTTTCAGGGCCATAGTGAAGTGAATCTAACATAAAAGTACAGATGTTTATGTATGAATATTGTAGCAATTACATAGAGCGATGTGTGCCACAACTACAATCTGTCAATTGTTTGGAATGCTGCATGTATGAGAATAATTGTTTTAAAATGCCTGGGGGAGGACGGTCCACCAAGTCACTTTGCCTTGGCCAGGGAATTTAGATACAATACTAGACCAGTAAAGAGAACTTTTGTCCTGTTGCCACTTACATACTGTAGCTGTCCTGTTTTTGTCCTGTTGCCCCTTACCAATAGAAACTACAACTAACCCCACAAAAACATTATTTCATATAGCTCTTTTTATGCAGCATACAAAAGAATAAAAAGTTGTGACTTCAGAATATGGCAACAAGAAAAAAAATACAAAAAACAAATCTGGTATTGTTGTAATCATATGTAAGCCTCTAAATAAAGTTATCATGTTATTTACCATGCACTGAGAACCCCATTACAAAAAAATACTGACCGAAGGCAACCTCATCAACATGATCAAAAAACCATGGGTGACACAAAATTGGACCAATAAAAACGACAACCTATCCCACTAAATACAAGCACTCATACAGCCTTGTTGGAAAAAAATAAAAATAAATGTTATGGGTGTTAACAACTATTGTGGCAAAATATATATATACAGTACAGACCAAAAGTTTGGACACACCTTCTCATTCAAAGAGTTTTCTTTATTTTCATGACTATGAAGGCATCAAAACTATGAATTAACACATGTGGAATTATATACATAACAAACAAGTGTGAAACAACTGAAAATATGTCATATTCTAGGTTCTTCAAAGTAGCCACCTTTTGCTTTGATTACTGATTTGCACACTCTTGGCATTCTCTTGATGAGCTTCAAGAGGTAGTCCCCTGAAATGGTCTTCCAACAGTCTTGAAGGAGTTCCCAGAGATGCTTAGCACTTGTTGGCCCTTTTGCCTTCACTCTGCGGTCCAGCTCACCCCAAACCATCTCGATTGGGTTCAGGTCCGGTGACTGTGGAGGCCAGGTCATCTGGCGCAGCACCCCATCACTCTCCTTCATGGTCAAATAGCCCTTACTTTCAAAGTTTTCCCAATTTTTCGGCTGACTGACTGACCTTCATTTCTTAAAGTAATGATGGCCACTCATTTTTCTTTACTTAGCTGCTTTTTTCTTGCCATAATACAAATTCTAACAGTCTATTCAGTAGGACTATCAGCTGTGTATCCACCTGACTTCACCTCAATGCAACTGATGGTCCTAACCCCATTTATAAGGCAAGAAATCCCACTTATTAAACCTGACAGGGCACACCTGTGAAGTGAAAACCATTTCAGGGGACTACCTCTTGAAGCTCATCAAGAGAATGTCAAGAGTGTGCAAAGCAGCAATCAAAGCAAAAGGTGGCTACTTTGAAGAACCTACAATATAACATATTTTCAGTTGTTTCACACTTGTTTGTTATGTATATAATTCCACATGTGTTAATTCATAGTTTTTATGCCTTCAGTGTGAATCTACAATTTTCATAGTCATGAAAATAAAGAAAACTCTTTGAATGAGAAGGTGTGTCCAAACTTTTGGTCTGTACTGTATATTTTTTTTATTAAAAGTGATTTTATGGTGCAGAAGCAGTAAAACTTAAAAAACTATATACATTTTGTATCACAATAATGACAGAGTAAAGTTTTTAAGTTATTTACAGTATACCACATGGTGAATGGAATAAATGTAAAAATAAATAAAACACTAACAGAATTGAACTCATCACCCAAAAAATAAAATAAAAAGTGATCCAAAGAGATATGTCCCACAAAAAAAAACAAAAAAAACACACAGCACTGTCAAAACAAATTTATGGCTCTTAATTTTTTTATTTTAGCAAAATCCAAGTTCCCTTCCTGCCCCTGCTGTGTCCCCAAACCGATGTGTTTGACCACCTATGGGGTATTTTTGTGCTATTGTATTATTATGACTATTGGAAAAAAATACATTTTTCATTTTCATGGTTCAATGTTAATGAAATTAATATAAAACTTGGTTCAAAACCATCAGCTGAATTTCTTCATATAGTTTCTGCTGTTGTACCTTCTAATGGCAACATTTCTAATGGCAAGTGTGATGGAATCGGGATGGAATTGGAAAAAAAAGCAATTTCACCACAGTTTTAGGGCTCATGTACACAACCTTTTTTTTGCGGAACGGAAATACGGACATACGGAAACGGAATGCACACAGAGTAAATTTCGTTTTTTTAGCGGACCCATTGAAATTAATGGTTCTGCATACAGTCCCCCAAAAAAACGGAACGGACATGGAAAGAAAATACGTTCATGTGCAAGAGCCCTTATGGGTTTTGTTTTTATGGTGTTCCCTATGCAGTAAAACTGATCCATGGGTCAGTACAATTACAGTGATGCCATATTTGTATAGTTTTTCTTGTGTTTTAATACTGTAGGGAAAAAAAAACTTTGGAAAAAAATAATTTATTCTATTCATTGTCATATTCTGACTGCCATAACTTTTTATTTCTTATGTCTATGGAGTTGTATGAGTACGTTTTTCAGCGCAATTTGTACTTTATTGATACAATATACAGTATGATAACAAATCTTAATTGTACGGGTGTTTAGTGTTTTATTTTTATTATGGGTAAAAGGGAGTCATTCAAGTTTTTATAGACGCTAAAAACAGTTATAATATTCATTGGAATACAACAACATGGTTTGGAGCATTTATACCAATGGCATACACCTTTATATAAAACACAAAATTAAAATAAAAACTTAAACTGATTCATATTTGATTTATAGAAAGATGAGTAAAACTTTTCTTCCTCAATTTCTTCCTCAATGAGTGAATGGTTAAAAAAGTTATTGTGTACTTTATAATGGTTGAAAAAATACAGGCAACATAAAGAAAGAAGTAACACATGGGGTGTTGTACTCATATAGCATAACAGTTAAATAAGGTTGTAAGCTCTGTACATAGTAGGCATTAGACTCAGGGCCGGCATCAGCACCTGGCATACCAAGAAAGTACTGGGGCCCACTGCTCCTTGGGGGGGCCCATTGTAATGTCACATTGTTTTACATTGTGAAGAACTTTGACACATGACACATCCATCAGGTGGTACAGGACAGCCAATTGAGATGTTTCAGCACATGGACATACCCCCTACCTTATAAATAAACCCGATCTGGCGGCCATTTTATATTCAGTCTTTTGCCAGTGTAGGGAGAGGTTGCTGTGTGAAGCAGGGCCAAACTATTAGAGACCCCAAACGCTAGCTAATATGGCCACAAAAGTACTTTTAAGGACTGGTATAGGTGTGCTATCAATAGGTGAGACTTACAGAGGGGTGTGATATACTTATAATATACTTGTGCCCTGGTTTTGCATGGCGGGAGCGCCGATCCAGACGATTGATCCCAGCACTGCTCAAGGGTCCTGGCAGGTGAGGGGGACTGAGGAGGGAGAGGGGTTCTCCTGGGTGCCGATTTATCCCCCCATATGGGCCGGTACTGGAGCGCTGCAGGCCAGATAGTTGCGGTGCGGGCAGGAGCCGGTCTTTCAAGCGGCCATCTCCAGCGGTGTCCGGACACGCCCCCCCCCCTTATACTTTCTATATAGTGCATTTGGGTAGTGCAGAAATTGTTTGCTGTTGTGCTGCGTTACCGCAGCTACACAGAGTGACAAACGCTATTGGAACAAATAATTTCAACTGATGTGATATACCAGTTGCCCCCCCAAAAAGTGATTGAAGCAGGGGTGTTATATACCAATAATATAATTTCTATATAGTGCATTTGGGTAGTGCAGCATCCGTTTGCGGTTCTGCTGCGTTACCGCAGCTACACATAGTGACAAATACTATTGGAACAAATAATTTCTACTGGAGTGATATACCAGTAGCTCCCCAAAAAAACTGATTGAAGTAGGGGTGTTATATACCAATAATATACTTTCTACAGTTGTGTTCCAAATTATTCAACCCCCAATGCTGTAAAGGGTTTTAGGAAATTTAGTGAACATTTGTAATTGTGTTCAAAATGAAATCTTACAAGGACTTTTTAAAGAACCAAATGCAACTAAAATGACATCAATTGTTTTTGTAATACAGTATTAAATGTTTTTTTTGTGATTTCTTCATTGACACAATTATTCAACTCCTTAAAGACTACCACTCTTAAGAACAGAGGTTCATTCAAGCACCAATTAGGCAGATTTAAAAGGACTGTGATACTCAGCTCCTTCTAGACATTTACTGGTGTGTTTACAAACATGGTGAAGTCAAGAGAATGGTCCAGGAAGACAAGAGAAGAGGTGATTTCTCTTCACAGGAAGGGCAATGGCTATAAGAACATTCCTTATAAATGGTAGACTGAAACAAAAACGGGAGTTTTTCCCCCAAAATGCTGTGTGTGAAACTACTCTTAAATGTGAGAAAATCTAGGAGGTTTTATCATGAGGGGTACTTTTAAAGTCAGTTTTGCAGGAGTCATCTTTGACATTCTGCATGGTGTGTGATAAATTTGGTGCATCTTTAAGCACTTCTGTCTTAAGATGTTACTTCACTTTGTGCACTAGAATAAGATTAAGACAATTGTGACTTTCTAAAAAGTCTCAGCTGATAAATCTGGAGAGAAACTCCAGTCAAAACTGGTGTGTGATGTAAAAATGTTTCAAAGCCCTATTTTGCAACTTTTAGAAGCCAAAGTCCCCCCCTCCCATGTGTGAAAGAAAGATCAAGCAAACATTTTCATATCAAACTAAGCACAGAGGAAACCAGGGAGACTAACAAGGATTCATTCATCTGTACATATATTATCTGTAAATAAACCATTAACGGTGTTACCAGAAATGACATTAATGTCTTTTAATGACAGAGTAAACATATTTTCTCACTTGTTTAATGAACCAAAAGCTCTGAAAGCTGGTGACAAATCAATTAGCACAAGTCATGATTAATTATAGCTAGAGATCAGCGAATTGAAACTGACGAAGTGGAATTCGTTCCGAATTTCAGGAAAAAATCTATTTGCAATGAATGCGAATCTCCTCGAGCTTCGTGGCAACGAATCACATTTTTCCTAAAATGGCGGCTACACGTGTGAGGACTGACATGGGGCAAGGAACTCTGGGAAGGTGGGATCACCCAGATTGACCTGCCTGCATGCAGCCAATCAGCAGCCAGCCAGCCCTGTGATGTCACAGTCCTATAAATACGATGGCCATCTTACAGTCAAACATTTTCCAGCGTTCAGAGTACAGTGATAGATGTGTGAAGGCACTAGGGACAGCAATTGGAAAAACCTGATTGTGGAAAAAAAAAGACAGGGAAAGGATATGGAGGAATCATTTCACAGTTTCTTAGTGCAGGGAGAGACGTCAGAAGGCACTAGGGACATTGATAGGAAAGCGATTTACAAGTGCAGGGAACGATTATTTGGGGATCCAAATAGCCATTAAACAGCTCTGTCATTCCAACTAATTGGGCTGCAAGTGCTATGTTGAAAAGCCTTTAGTGGTTTATATCTTAGTATCTTTAGTATCTTACATCAGTACTACAAGAAAAATATATACGCATTTCACTTCTGCAGTTATTTCTGGTGTCAGCATATAGGGGCTAGAGATGGCCCGAATAGTTCGCCGGCGAATAGTTCCCGGCGAACATAGCTTGTTCGCGTTCGCCGCGGCGGGCGAACATATGCGATGTTCGGTCCGCCCCCTATACATCATCATTGAGTAAACTTTGACCCTGTACCTCACAGTCAGCAGACACATTCCAGCCAATCAGCAGCAGACCATCCCTCCCAGGCCCTCCCACCTCCTGGACAGCATCCATTTTAGATTCATTCGGAAGCTGCATTCTCAGTGAGAGGAGGGACAGTGCTGCTGCTGCTGATTCAATAGGGAAAGCGTTAGCTAGGGCATTGTTCTGTGTCCACAGACTTATCTGCTGTAAGGACAGCTTCCTGACAGCATCCCAAAAAGCCCTTTTCAGGGCTGGTACATCAGTCTGCTTTTTTTTTTTTTTTTTTTATATATACATATATTGCAGTTGCCTGCCCGTGTGTGAGAGGAGGGACAGTGCTGCTTGCTGCTGATGATTCAATAGGGAAAGCGTTAGCTAGGGCAGTGTTCTGTGTCCACAGACTCATCTGCTGTAAGGACAGCGTCCTGACAGCACCCCAAAAAGCCCTTTTCAGGGCTGGTACATCAGTCTGCTTTTGCAGTTGCCTGCCCGCAGATAAAAAAAATTCTATTTAATATTTTTCTGTGATCTAATCCCATTTGCAAACCCGTGTGTGTCAGGCCCACACAGACTGTATTGTGTCCGCTGGCTAGTGGCTAGACCTCCACTTATACCGTTACAGGGTGTCATTTACTCACAAATACCTCGCAGATAATAAAAAATTCTATTTAATATTTTTCTGTGATCTAATCCCATTTGCAGGCCCGTGTGTGTCAGGCCCACACAGACTGTATTGTGTCCGCTGGCTAGGGGCTAGACTTCCACTTATACTGTTACAGTACCTTGCACACATAGTAACACTTATCTAATAAAAAATGACAGGCAGAGGCAGGCCACGCCGCAGGGGCCGTCGTGTTCGTGGTGCTGTGATTTCCACTGGCCCTGGAATAATGCCCAGTGTTCAGAGGCCACGTACCCTGAACCCCAAAAATTCAGAGAAAATAGTTGACTGGCTTACACAGGACACCCAATCT
Source organism: Bufo bufo (assembly GCF_905171765.1). Lineage (NCBI taxonomy): Eukaryota > Metazoa > Chordata > Amphibia > Anura > Bufonidae > Bufo > Bufo bufo. Next base: position 298,488,401 of record NC_053390.1, read on the forward strand.
TCAACAGCTTCCGCTAAGAACCTTGACGCACCATCCTCCTCCAGCTCTCAAGTTACCACTCTCCCGCCCGCCGCCACCACCACCACTACCACCACAGCCACCACAGCCGCTTCACTTGATCCCTCAGAGGAGTTATTTACACATCATTTGGATGAAATTAGTGTTGCGCAACCATTATTGCTAGAGGATGGAGATAACAGGGATATGTCTCAGTCAGGCAGCATTACACACATGGACGTACAGTGTGATGATGATGATGATGATGTTGAACCCGCTGCTGCTTCCTTTGCTGAGGTGTCAGATACAAGTGAAGTGGTTGATGATGACGATGTGTCCGTGGATGCAACGTGGGTGCCTGCTCGAAGAGAAGAAGAAGAGGGGGAAAGTTCAGAAGGGGAGACAGAGAGAAGGAGGAGACGAGTTGGAAGCAGGGGGAGGTCGTCGCAAGGAGCTAGTGGCACAGTCAGACAGCATGTATCGGCACCCGGGGTCAGCCAGACAGCACGCCAATCAACACATGCTGCTGCCACCACCAGAACGCCGTCATTGCAAAGCTCAGCAGTGTGGCATTTTTTTTGTGTGTCTGCCTCTGACAACAGCGATGCCATTTGCAACCTGTGCCAAATGAAACTGAGTCGTGGGAAATCCAACACCCACCTAGGTACAACTGCTTTGCGAAGGCACATGATCGCACATCACAAACGCCTATGGGATCAACACATGATGACGAGTAGAAGCAGCACACAACCTCAAAACCACCATCCTCCTCCTGGTCCAGAATCTTTAGCCACGTCAACCACTGCTGTCCTCCTTGCCCCCTCTCAACCACCCGCCACTCCGCCTCTCACCTTCATCAGTTCCATCTCATCTGCCCACAGTCAGGTGTCTGTAAAGGAAATTTTTGAGCGTAGGAAGCCAATGCCCCAGAGTCACCCCCTTGCCCGGCGTCTGACAGCTGGCTTGACGGAACTCTTAGCCCGGCAGCTTTTACCATACCAGCTGGTGGAGTCTGAGGCCTTCAAAAAATTGGAAGGTACCCGGACGAATTTTTTTTTCAAAAGAGGCAATCCCAAACCTCTACTCAGTGATTGAAAAGGAAGTCATGACATCTCTGGCATACAGTGTTGGGGCAAGGGTCCATCTGACCACTGATACCTGGTCTTCAAAGCACGGTCAGGGCAGGTATATCACGTACACTGCGCATTGGGTCAACCTGCTGACGGCTGACAAGCATGGAATGCGTGTCTCTGCAGCGGAGTTGGTGACACCGCCACGACTTGCAGGCAGGCCTACTGCCACCTTCTCTACTCCTCCTACTCCATCCTCTTCCATAACCTCCTCGGCTGAGTCCTCTTCTGCTGCGGCATCTGGCTGCACATCAACTGAATCCCCCCAGCTCCCCAGGGGCTATTCCACATCCCGGATACGACAGTGTCACGCTGTCTTGGGGTTGACTTGCCTGAAAGCAGAGAGCCACACCGGACCAGCACTCCTGTCCGCCCTGAACGTACAGGTGGATCAGTGGCTGACCCCGCACCAACTGGAGATCGGCAAAGTGGTGTGTGACAATGGAAGCAATTTGTTGGCGGCATTGAATTTGGGCAAGTTGTCACATGTGCCGTGCATGGCACACGTGTTGAATCTCATTGTACAACGCTTTTTGTCTAAGTACCCAGGCTTACAGGACGTCCTCAAGCAGGCCAGGAAGGTGTGGGGCCATTTCAGTCGTTCCTACACGGCCATGGCGCACTTTTCAGACATTCAGCGCCGAAACAACATGCCAGTGAGGCGCTTGATTTGCGACAGCCCGACAAGTTGGAATTCAACACTCCTAATGTTCGACCGCCTGCTCCAACAGGAAAAAGCCGTCAACGAGTATTTGTATGACTGGGGTGCTAGGACAGTCTCTGCGGAGCTGGGAATTTTTTTGCCACGTTACTGGACGCTCATACGCAATGCCTGTAGGCTCATGCATCCTTTTGAGGAGGTGACAAACCTAGTCAGTCGCTCCGAAGGCACCATCAGCGACCTCATCCCATTTGTTTTCTTCCTGAGCGTGCCCTGCGAAGAGTGCTGGATCAGGCTGTAGAGTAGCGTGAAGAGGAAGAGTTGGGGTCACCATCACCACCAGAAACAGCCTTGTCATCATCGCTTGCTGGACCTGCGGCAACGCTGGAAGAGGAGTGTGAGGAAGAGGAGTCAGAGGAGAAATGTGGCTTTGAGGAGGAGGAAGACCAACCACAGCAGGCATCCCAGGGTGCTCGTTGTTGTCACCTATCTGGGACCCGTGGTGTTGTACGTGGCTGGGGTGAAGAACAGACCGTCAATGACATCAGTGAGGACGAGGAACGGGAAATGAGTAGCTCGGCATCCAACCTTGTGCAAATGGGGTCTTTCATGCTGTCATGTCTGTTGAGGGACCCTCGTATAAAAAGGATGAAGGAGAACGACCTGTACTGGGTGGCCACGCTACTAGACCCCCGGTATAAGCAGAAAGTGGCGGAAATGTTACCAACTTACCGAAAGTCAGAAAGGATGCAGCAGTTCAAAACAAAACTAAAAAATATGCTTTACACAGCTTATAAGGGGGATGTCACAGCACAACGGGAATCTAACAGGGGAAGAAGTGAAAGTAATCCTCCTCCTACCATGACCACGGCGGCAAGGACAGGACGCTTTACAGATGTGTTGTTGATGGAGGACATGGAGCTTTTTCAGTCCTACACATCACCACAGCCCTTCGGGATCCAGCCTTAGAGAACGACTCGACCGACAGGTAGCAGACTACCTCGCCTTAACTGTAGATATCGACACTCTGAGGAGCGATGAACCCCTTGACTACTGGGTGTGCAGGCTTGACCTGTGGCCTGAGCTATCCCAGTTTGCGATAGAACTTATGGCCTGCCCCGCTTCAAGTGTCCTGTCAGAAAGGACCTTCAGTGCAGCAGGAGGCATTGTCACTGACAAAAGAAGTCGCCTCGGTCAAAAAAGTGTTGATTACCTCACCTTCATTAAGATGAATGAGGCATGGATCCCGAATGGACTGACAGTGGGGGATACGTTTGACTAACAAAGGGCCTGATGACATGCCTTGGCCTAAAAATGGTCCCCACGCTGCTGTATTTAATGTCTGCATACCGGATGACTTTCGTGAATTCTCCGCCACCAACTAGGGTTCAAGCCGCAATGTTTTAGTCACCTTTCTGCCTTGAAAACATAAATTTTTCTGGCCGCTGCTACAATAGCGGCTGCAACAATAACATTATTTTTCAGGCATGTGTACATGCCTAATTTTTCTGGCCTCTGGTGCTGCACTGTGGCTGCAAAAACATAACAAAAAAAAAAGGCACATACAAGTGTCAATTCCCCTTCGTGATCGTTACCTTGTTGTGGTGAAGGGGCTTGCATATCACAATGAAGCGATCATCACCTCTATGAGTGTGTTGGCAATGTTGCCACACCCCAGATGATAAGGCCGTTATGATCAGACCAAAAGCGATCGGCTGGATAATTTTTCATAGAAAAAACATAAAAAAATTTATATATTTTTTGTAAGTTGTATAGGTGGGTTTTTAATACATAAAATAAAAAAATCATAATAAAGTCTCTTAATAGTTTATTAGAAATAATGCAGACAATTTAAAAAATCCCCATCAATTCCAATACAAAGCAAGTACAAAGCTCAGAACTAAATTATTCCAGGATGTCGTAATGGTTCGTTAATTCGACAATGGTTAATCAATTCGACACACGTCCCCGGATAGGGGACGTAACAGGGATTAAACTCATAGGAATAGTACTAGTTAAGACACCACTCATATAGGGTGTCACAGCACATTGCTCCGTGCACGCGCAGTGCCCGAACTTGGGACTGAGTAAGAGGACCGACCAAGCTGCTTTTTCCATCTCCCGGTTCCTAAAATTAATTCATTTTGGTGTATCAGAGTTTGGTCTGTCACTGTGAAGGCAGTCGAAGGTACCCGGCCTAAATTTTTTTTCACAAAAGGCAATCCCACCCTGATATGGGACGTAACAGGGATTAAACTGATGAGAATAGTACTACAGAAAATACCACTCATATCCGGTGGGGCAGTAAATTGCACGGCGCAGACGCAGTGACCATGGCGTGCATTCAAACAAAGGGGAGGGAGCCAGCATTTTTTTTAACCATCTCCCCGTTCGAAAAATCTATTTAATAATTTGACCCCAGATTGGGGACGTAACAGGGATTGAACTGATGAGAATAGTACTACAGAAAATACCACTCATATCCGGTGGGGCAGTAAATTGCACGGCACAGACGCAGTGACCGTGGCGTGCATTCAAAAAAAGGTGAGGGAGCCAGCATTTTTTTTAACCATCTCCCCGTTCGAAAAATCTATTTAATAATTTGACCCCAGATTGGGGACGTAACAGGGATTAAATTGATGAGAATAGTACTACAGAAAATACCACTCATATCCAGTGGGGCAGTAAATTGCACGGCGCAGACGCAGTGACCGTGGCGTGGATTCAAACAAAGGGGAGGGAGTCAGCATTTTTTTTAACCATTTCCCCGTTTGAAAAATCTATTTAATAATTTGACCCCAGATTGGGGACGTAACAGGGATTAAACTGATGAGAATAGTACTACAGAAAATACCACTTATATCCGGTGGGGCAGTAAATTGCACGGTGCAGACGCAGTGACCGTGGCGTGGATTCAAACAAAGGGGAGGGAGCCAGGATCTTTTTCTTTAACCATCTCCCCGTTCGAAAAATCTATTTAATAATTTGACCCCAGATTGGGGACGTAACAGGGATTAAACTGATGAGAAGAGAGAACTACAGAAAATACCACTCATATCCGGTGGGGCAGTAAATTGCGCGGCGCAGACACAGTGACCATGGCGTGGATTCAAACAAAGGGGAGGGAGGCAGTATTTTTTTAACCATCTCCCCGTTCGAAAAATCTATTTAATAAATTGACCCCAGATTGGGGACGCAACAGGGATTAAACTGATGAGAAGAGAGAACTACAGAAAATACCACTCATATCCGGTGGGGCAGTAAATTGCACGGCGCAGACACAGTGACCGTGGCGTGGATTCAAACAAAGGGGAGGGAGCCAGCATTTTTTTTAACCATCTCCCCGTTTGAAAAATCTATTTAATAATTTGACCCCAGATTGGGGACATAACAGGGATTAAACTGATGAGAATAGTACTACAGAAAATACCACTCAAATCCGGTGGGGCAGTAAATTGCATGGCGCAGACGCAGTGACCGTGGCGTGGATTCAAACAAAGGGGAGGGAGCCAGCATTTTTTTTTAACCATCTCCCCGTTCGAAAAATCTATTTAATAAATTGACCCCAGATTGGGGACGTAACAGGGATTAAACTGATGAGAAGAGAGAACTACAGAAAATACCACTCATATCGGGTGGGGCAGTAAATTGCACGGCACAGACGCAGTGACCGTGGATTCAAACAAAGGGGAGGGAGCCAGCGTTTTTTTTAACCATCTCCCCGTTCGAAAAATCTATTAAATTCACCTTTCGGGGACCCTTGGTGTTGTACGTGGCTGGGTGGAGGAAGAAACCTTCAATGACATCAACGGGACATGGCTAGCTTGGTATCCAACCTTGAACAAATGGGGAGTTTGCGGTTGGGCAAATGGACTGTTTGCTGTTGTTTGCGGTGCATTAAAAGGGGAGTTTGGTCTGTCAACCCTTACACTACCTGATCGATACAACATCATACCTGATCGTCTACACACACTGGATGTTTTAAACCACGTTGTTAAAAAAAAATTGGGATTGTTATGTGATTTATGCCCTTTATGGATTAAAATCCAACTCTGCGTCAACTACATAATTTTTCATGGGAGTTTTGCCATGGATCCCCCTCCGGCATGCCACAGTCCAGGTGTTAGTTCCCTTGAAACAACTTTTCCATCACTACTGTGGTTAAAGAGAGTCCCTGTGGGTTTTAAAATTCACCTGCCTATTGAAGTCTATGGCGGTTTGCCCGGTTCGCCCGTTCGCAAACATTTGCAGAATTTCGCGTTCGGCGTTCGCGAACGGAAAATTTTATGTTCGCGACATCACTAATAGGGGCGCATTTCAGTAAAAAAAAATATATATATATACGCACTGCACTGTTGCAGTTATTTCTAGGGAAAGCGTATTGTGGCATATTTCAGTACTACAAGAAAAATATATACGCACTTCACTCTTTGCGTTTTCCTGGTCAAAGCATATAGTTCATGTGTAACGGGGGCGCCGAAGGCGCACTCGGTCTCCCATCAGCCGCAGACCTGCTGCTTAGCTTCGGGAGCGAGGATCTGTGTTTGGCCTCGTTCCCAGGGCGGCTTTGCTAGCTGGGAGGCTCCCTGCTCCTAAGTCTGCCTTGAGCGCCAAGCTGATCACTCGGTGCTTGACTTGTCTGTCTGTCGGTCATGTGACGCTGGCCACGTCACATGACCCTCACTCCCCACTATAAATACAGGCGGCCTGCTGGCTACAGGTTGCCTGTGATTTTAGTCTCTTAGGCTGTGTGTATTGTTAGCTACTCTATTAATTGACCTCTGGAATTTGACCTTGACTGTTTCCTGACCTCCCTTTGCCTGCTCCCTTGGTTGTGACGCTACATCTCGGATTCTGACCTCGGCTCGTTCTCAGATTTGCCACCTGCCTCTTCCCTTTGTATTGACTTGACCTCCCGGACTGACCTTGGCTAGCTGATCCACCTTTGCCTTCTCCTTCACAGGGTACCTCTCTCTTGTCCACTTCCTTGTCCATTCGTCTGCCTGCATCTCGTGTACCGTTCTCTGCCGAGCTGTCCGTTACCCTCTCTGTTCCTTCCTCCCCTACCCGGCACTTACGGAGGTTAGGGACCGTCGCCCAGTTGCGCCCCGTCACCTAGGGCGGTGCAAGTAGGCAGGGACAGGGTTGAGGGTGGCAGTCTAGGGGGTGCACTTCCTTCTACCTTCCCTTCCCGTGACATTGTGTTTCAGTACAAGAAAAATATATTCTCAGTGCATTTCTGCAGTTAATTCTGGTGAAAGCGTAAAGTGGGCTATTTCAGCCCAACAAGAAAAATATATTCTGTTCACTTCTGCAGTTATTTCTGTTGAAAGCGTATAGGGGCGTATTTCAGTAAAAAAAAGAAAAATATATACGCACTGCACTGTTGCAGTTATTTCTGGTGAAAACGTATAGGGGTGTATTTCAGTACTACAAAAAAATATATATATATACTCACTTCACTCTTTACATTTTTTTCTGGTCAAAGCATATAGGGTCGTGTTTTAGTACAAGAAAATATATTCTCAGTTCATTTCTGCAGTTATTTCTGTTGAAAGCATATAGGGGAGTATTTCAGTAAAAAAAACTAAAATATATACGCGCTGCACTGTTGCAGTTATTTCTGGTGAAAGTGTATATGGGCGTATTTCAGTACTACAAGAAAAATATATACGCACTTCACTCTAAGTTTTTTCTGGTCAAAGCGTATAGTAGCCTATTTCAGTCCAACAAGAAAAATGTATTCTTAGTTCACTTCCGCAGTTATTTCTGTTGAAAGCTTATAGTGGTATATTTCAGTAAAAAAAGAAAAATATATATGCACCGCAATGTTGCAGTTATTTATGGTGAAAGCGTATAGGGGCGTATTTGAGTACTACAATAAAATATATACGCACTTCACTCTTTAAGTTTTTCCTGGTCAAAGCATATAGGACCGTGTTTCAGTACAAGAAAAATATATTGTTAGTTCACTTCTGCAGTTATTTATGTTGAAAGCGTATAGGGGCATATTTCAGTAAAAAAAACTAAAATATATACACACTGCCATTTTGCAGTAATTTCTGGTGAAAGCTCATAGTGGTGTATTTCAGTAAAAAAAGAAAAACATATATGCACTGCACTTTTGCAGTTATTTCTGACCAAAGCGTATAAGGTCATGTTTCAGTACAACAAGAAAAATATATTATCAGTGCATTTCTGCAGTTAATTCTGGTTGAAAGTGTATAGGGGCCTATTACCAGGGGCGTTGCTAGGGCTGGTGTCACCCGGTGCGGTACAAAATGGTGTCACCCCCCCCCCCCCCCCCCCCGAAGCAATAATTTTTTTGCCATATATGGGGGCTATGGTGGTGCTACTGCCATAGGGGGCATCCGTTAGCTCAGCAAACCCCCCCCCTAGCAGTCAGAGCCTGGTCTCGGGAGGGGCACTTCCAGATTATTTTCTGTCCGCCGCCACAAAACAATGGTGCTTATAGAACAGACTACACAGTGTAGCGGTATACTGTATATTGTGTGGCACAGTGTAGCGGTATACTGTATATTGTGTGGCACAGTGTAGCGGTATACTGTATATTGTGTGGCACAGTGTAGCGGTATACTGTATATTGTGTGGCACAGTGTAGCGGTATACTGTATATTGTGTGGCACAGTGTAGAGGTATACTGTATATTGTGTGGCACAGTGTAGAGGTATACTGTATATTGTGTGGCACAGTGTAGCGGTACACTGTACATTGTGGGGCACAGTGTAGAGGTATACTGTATATTGTGTGGCACAGTGTAGCGGTATACTGTATATTGTGGGGCACAGTGTAGAGGTGTACTGTATATTGTGGGGCACAGTGTAGAGGTATACTGTAAATTGTGTGGCACAGTATAGAGGTATACTGTACATTGTGTGGCACAGTATAGAGGTATACTGTACATTGTGTGGCACAGTATAGAGGTATACTGTACATTGTGTGGCACAGTGTAGAGGTATACGGTATATTGTGGGGCATAGTGTAGAGGTATACTGTATATTGTGTGGCACAGTGTAGAGGTATACTGTATATTGTGGGGCACAGTGTAGAGGTGTACTGTATATTGTGGGGCACAGTGTAGAGGTATACTGTACATTGTGTGGCACAGTATAGAGGTATACTGTACATTGTGGGGCACAGTGTAGAGGTATACGGTATATTGTGTAGCACGGTGTAGAGGTATACTGTATATTGTGTGGCACAGTGTAGTGGTATACTGTATATTGTGGGGCACAGTGTAGCGGTATACTGTATATTGTGTGGCACAGTGTAGGCTATATGTGTATAACATAAACATATTCCACATGAAAACTTACAGTTACTTGGCTTGGCCCTTGGGGATCTCGGACGCCACTTCAACACTTTGGTCGGGGGCTCGGCGGAGCTGATGTTGTGTTTTATCCTAATGAGAAAGATTTCATAATAAGGATTTGGAGAAGGGGCAGAGGGATAGCAGAGCAGGGAGAGGCTGGTGCTGCTACTAGGGGGTCATACCATGTGGGAGTAATAAAGCCCACCATAATGCCCCCCCCCAGTAGAAATAATTCTCCTTATAATGTGACAATGCAAAAAATACTCCCTTGTAATGCCCCCAGTTGAGCTAATGTCCCCCATAGTGCCTCCATAATGTCCCAGTATAAAATACCCCTATATAGTGCCCCCAGTAAATTCCCCCATAGTGCTCCTCTCCCCCCTTACTGCTAGTGCCCCCCATAATGTACCAGTATAAAATGCCCCATATATAGTGCCCCAGTAGATGCCCTCAGTGTCCGGCCTCTGATAGGCTGCCGGCCTAGTGTCCCCCATAATGCCCCCCAATAATGTGCCAGTAAGTGTCCCCATAGATGCCCTCCCATCATGTGCCAGTAACAAGTGCCTCTCTCCTCCCCCCACATGTCCCAGTATCATAGTGCCACCCCCCCAATGTGCCAGTATCAAGTGCCTCTCTCCTCCCCCCATGTCCCAGTATCATAGTGCCATCTGCCCCCCCCAAAAAAAGTGCCAGTATCAAGTGCCTCTCTCCTTCCCCCCCCCATGTGCCAGTATCATAGTGCCAACCCCCCATCTGCCAGTATCAGGTGCCAACCCCCCTCCCCCCTCCATGTGCCAGTATCAGGTGCCTCTCTCCTCCCCCCATGTGCCAGTATCATAGTGCCAACCCCCCCCCATCTGCCAGTATCAGGTGCCAACTCCCCTCCCCCATGTGCCAATTACAGGTGCCTCTCTCCTTCCCCCCATGTGCCAGTATCAGGTGCCTCTCTCCTTCCCCCCCATGTGCCAGTATCAGGTGCCAACCCCCCCCATGTGCCAGTATCAGGTGCCAACCCCCCTCCCCCCATGTGCCAGTATCAAGTGCCTCCCGCTCCCCCCATGGCAGTAACAGTCGGTTATTAAAAAAAAAAAAAAAAACACTTATACTTACCTCCATGTCAGCCTCTTCCTGTGTCCCGCCCTGTATGTCCATATATGGAGTCAGTGCTTGTATTTCAGAAAAGTTTTTGCTGGGATTCGAACCTACGACCTTCTGTATCAGCGGCAAAGCACCTAACCACACGGCCATAAGAGATGCATTGACACTGATTGAAAAAATATGAGACTTCTACTGTTATAGCTGGCTAAGTGTACATCTATACACATGACTGCTGCCCTAAAACACCCAGCACTGCTATATCTCTATATGACAGCTGTCCCAGCACACTCAGCTCTGCTATATCTCTATATATGATAGCTGCCCCAGCACACCCAGCTCTGCTACATCTAATACACATGACAGCTGCACACTCAGCTCTACTATATCTCTATATATGACAGCTGCCCCAGCAAACCCAGCTCTGCTACATCTATACACATGACAGCTGCCCAAACACACCCAGCACTGCTATATCTCTATATGACAGCTGTCCCAGCACACTCAGCTCTACCATATCTCTATATATGATAGCTGCCCCAGCACACCCAGCTCTGCTACATCTATACACATGACAGCTGCCCAAACACACCCAGCACTGCTATATCTCTATATGACAGCTGTCCCAGCACACCCAGCTCTGTTACATCTAATACACATGACAGCTGCACCAGCATACTCAGCTCTACTATATCTCTATATATGATAGCTGCCCCAGCAAACACAGCTCTGCTACATCTATACACATGACAGCTGCCCAAACACACCCAGCACTGCTATATCTCTATATGACAGCTGTCCCAGCACACTCAGCTCTACCATATCTCTATATATGATAGCTGCCCCAGCACACCCAGCTCTGCTACATCTAATACACATGACAGCTGCACCAGCATACTCAGCTCTACTATATCTCTATATATGACAGTTGCCCCAGCAAACCCAGCTCTGCTACATCTATACACATGACAGCTGCCCAAACACACCCAACACTGCTATATCTCTATATGACAGCTGCCCCAGCACACTCAGCTCTGCTATATCTCTATATATGATAGCTGCCTCAGCACACCAAGCTCTGCTACATCTAATACACATGACAGCTGCACCAGCATACTCAGCTCTACTATATCTCTATATATGACAGCTGCCCCAGCAAACCCAGATCTGCTACATCTATACACATGACAGCTGCCCAAACACACCCAGCACTGCTATATCTCTATATGACAGCTGTCCCAGCACACCCAGCTCTGCTACATCTAATACACGACAGCTGCACCAGCATACTCAGCTCTACTATATCTCTATATATGATAGCTGCCCCAGCAAACCCAGCTCTGCTACATCTATACACATGACAGCTGCCCAAACACACCCAGCACTGCTATATCTCTATATGACAGCTGTCCCAGCACACTCAGCTCTGCTACATCTATATATCTCTAAGTATTGCTATACAGTAGAAACTTTTCTGAAATACAGGCTAAATTAGAAGAAGCAAGTGAACTGAAGCACTGACTCCATATATGGACATACAGGGCGGGACACAGGAAGAGGTCGTGGGTTCGAATCCCAGACACATCTCTCCTGAGGTTGGCAATGACTATGATTCGTAAATGCCGGCCGTGCTGGTGTCACCCCCATCACTGGTGTCACCCGGTGCGGCCCGCACCCCCCGCACCCCCCTTGCAACGCCACTGCCTATTACAGTAAAAAAAAGAAAAATTATATACGCACTGCACTATTGCAGATATTTCTGTTGAGAGCTTATAGTGGTGTATTTCAGTAAAAAAAGAAAAATATATACGCACTGCACTTTTGCAGTTATTTCTTGTGAAAGCATATAGGGGAGTATTTCAGTACTACAAGAAAAATATATACGCACTTCACTCTTTACGTTTTTTCTGGTAAAAGCGTATAGTGGCCTATTTCAGTCCAACAAGAAAAAAATATACACCGTTCACTTTTGAAGTTATTTCTGTTAAAAGCGTATAGTGGTGTATTTTAGTACAAAAAGAAATATATATTTGTCGCTTTTAGGGTCGTTTTAATCTCCGTTTAATTTGTTTAGTTCAGTTTCAAGTATGTCAGGCAGAGAAATGCCAGGCCAAGCACAGAGGAATGGGAGAGGCCTAAATGTTTCTGGCGAAAGCAGAGGTCGCAGCAGACTAAGGGGGCGTGGCAGCAGGAGTCGGAGAGAGAGGCCTGAGCTCCCGGTGTCATCTAGCGGTCGTGTCTTGACCAGCAACCCAGTGGTACTTGATTCGTTAACTTGGTCAGACACCCCCAGCCAACAGTTGTGGGTTTGTCAGACACAACCGCTAGTTGGCAGGGCCCGGGAGAAGGCCCTCACCTGTCCTCAATCTGCCTTAGTCCTTTTCTGTTCCTTCACCGCTAGAAATACTATATGCTGTGGGCTCAGCTCCACTTTTCAGCGAGAAAGAGCTAGTAGAGGACAGTCAGCAGCTACTGCCCAGCCAAGATCTGAAGGAGACATCGGCCGCTTCCTCCGCTAGGCGGGCAAGTAGTGATGAGAAGAGTGGTGCAGGAGCTTGTGTTGCGAGCGGTCAGGCTCCTGACCCAGAGACTGTTGATGAAGACATCAGTGATGTGCAGACACTACTTGATGATGACAAAGCCGATTGCACTTGGGAGCTGGATGCAGAAGGGGCTTCGGCATCATCAGGAGAAGAGGGTGGCAGCTTGCCTGTGAGACAGCGGCTGAGCCAGCAAGGTAATAGCAATACTGGGAGTCAGCCGGGTGTCAGCAGTTGCAGGTCGGGAGCCAAACGTACCTGAGGTAGACCACCTGCTTCGCAGCAGCCTACCTGCCCGGGAAGTAGTGGTGCAGCGGCGGTAGCAGTCAGTCAGTGGGGACTGTTAGGGGGAAAATCACACTGCGGTGTGGCAGTTTTTTTTATTAAGCTGCCAGAGAAGGTTAATGTGGCCACATGTAGAATATGTAGGCAGAAGGTGAAGCGTGGCCAGGGTGCCAATGTTGGCACTACAGCCCTGCGTCAACATATGCAGTGTCGCCATGCAGTAGCCTGGGAGAACTGTGGATCTGATGTGGTGGTCCAGCCTGACACAGCTTCCGCTGCATCCCCCAGTGGCGTGCACCAAGTTTCAGCCAGTCAAGGCTCCACCACCTCAGCCGAAGGGAGCTGTCTGTCATTCCCATCTTCTGCTGGTCCAGATGCTCCTGCTCCTACTCCTCGTCAGTCATTCCGTCAGCAATCGATCACTAAAGCGTTTGCGAAGAGACAGAAGTATGCATGCAGGGCGCAGAAGCTGAAAGTGCTCCTGTCCAAGTTGCTGGTGCTGCAGTCCCTCCCTTTCCAAGTGGTGGACTCTGCACCTTTCAGAGAACTGATGGCTTATGCCGATTTCTTTGCGAAAAAAGGCAGTACCAGCCCTGCACACGCATGTAGAACAGAAGGTGGGCCAGTCCTTGAGCCTGTCGGTGTCTGTCAAAGTGCATGGCAGCGCCGACGTGTGGAGCTGTAACTACGGTCAGGGACAGTACATTTCCTTTATGGCCCAGCCACAGCCACACCAGCAACTTGACCAGGTCACGCCGCTTCCGCCTCCATGTTGTCACGCCGTTGGTCCTGCGACAATGTCCGCCTCTGCCTCCTCATCCTCCACCATGTCCTCAGCCTCCACTGCAGGGACAAGTCACAGTGCCCGTCCAGCATACCACATGTGCAGGGCATGTGTGGTGTCATACTGTTCTTCACCACGTTTCCCTGGGCGAACTGAGTCACAGAGGGCAGGAACTGCTCCCTGTCCTTCATTGAGAAATTGAATTCTGGCTTTCTCCCTGACAACTTAAAAAATTGGAACCATGGTGACCGACAATGGGAAGAACATTGTATCGGCGCTGCATCAAGGAAAGCTGAGCCATGCGGCCTGCATGGCACACATGTTCAATCTGTTTGTCAAGTGGTAGGAAGCAAGCAGGAAACTTTGCATGCACTTCAGCCACTCGTACACCGCAAAGCAAACCCTCCTTCAGCTCACGGCCACATGAGCCCTGTGGGGGCTGAACTGGAAGAGGAGGAGGAGTGGGAGGAGGACATTGGAGCACAGACAATGTGTAGCCAAATATGTGTTTTTTCTACTCAGGTGACAGGAAAGGAGGAGTAGGAGCAGCCAGAGGAGCTCCAGGGTAAAGAGGAAGACGAGACAGAGGACCCAGACACACTGTGGCAGTATGCTGTAGAGATGAAGGCAAGGAGTCTATGGTTCTAGCAGCTCCTGCTAGGTGGACTTCCCACACAGGCTGTGTGTGAGGCTGGCTGTGATTGGTCAAAACTCCTGCTGTGTGTGAGGCTGGCTGTGATTGGTCAAGACTCCTGCCCAGCAACAAGTTTAACTCTATGCTGTCTGTTGTTTCTGCTGTGTCATTGAGCTTACCTCACATTATATAATGAATCTTAAAGGCATTCTATCTTTTCTGCTTCTGTGAACACAAAATATAACAGTTATGACATCCAAACATGAAGTCACTGTAAAAAACTCAGCTTTTGTCTTTAACACACAAACATAGGAACTGTATTAAGGTTATTGGCAGGTCTAGCTGTATAAACACACAAGCTAGATTAGCAACTGTAAGGGATCGTCTCTTTTCAGGGGGTCACACTCACAGATGTCTTCACAGGCATGATTATAATGTCCAAACTCTTGCTTTATTTCAGACACTTTAGCAAAGCACAGGTTATGAAGTCGCAGCTTCAACTTATCACGTGTGACATCCACACAAAATAACAACCCCTTGCCCGGCTAGGCTCTAACTAAACACATAAGCGTATCCCTGACTCACCTAGAGAGCCCTGTTCACACATGGAACACAAATGCAGCTTTCCTCAGCCATTCAGTCCAGCAACCTCCAGGCTGTGACACTTCAATACCTTTTGGGGGATTGTGGCCCAGTAGTCCTCCCGACTCTGGCCTCGTGATCCTTGTTTCACAGGCGTCACCCCGTGCCCCAAAGTTCAGGCTATCGCCTAGCCTTGTGGCTAGTGTTGAGCGAACCTGTATTTTAAGTTCGGCGTCTAAAGTTCGGGTTCAGGTTATCGAAGAATCGCGTTATGAATTCCGCTACCGCGGACCATAAGTTATGGTCCATGGTAGCGGAATCCATAACGCGATTCTTCGATAACCTGAACCCGAACTTTAGACGCCGAACTTAAAACACAAGTTCGCTCAACACTGCTTGTGGCCCCTTAGCCCACCCGGCTGAGACCACTCCCACAGAGCCTCACCAGGACTCTGCTTCACAAGACACTCCAGAGTGCGACACACCCAAGATCCAGTAGCAGGATTAAATAGGATCCCTGGACATGAGCATGCCTCAAGTCCTGGACTGGAACCTGGGGAAACAACACCTCAATGTTCACATTGCCACATATCCCCCCCACTCTGTTCAAACCTGTGGGGGGGAAAACATGTACCTACTAGATGCTCGTGACAGGGCATCCGCATTATACTGCCATCTTCCGGCTCAACGTTCCCCCTGGAAGAGATGGCCAGCGTCACATGCTTCCCTTTATTTTGCCAGACCCAGGCCATCAGAGCTTGGTTTGTCATAAACACTGCCTTCCTACCTAGACTACAGTGTCTAAGGGCCTCCTCCGTCTCCTCTTCGCTGAAGAACTTAGCTTTCTGGCTTGCTTCTTTTCTAGATTTCTTCTTAGGCCCACAACCTTTAAAGGATAACTGTCACATTTAGACCCTCATTTCAATTTTCATATATGGCGTTACTAATAATATGATATTCCAGAATCAGTTACTATTAGGCCTCATGCACATGACCGTTGTGTGCATCCGTGTCCGTTGTTACGTTTTCCGTGATTTTCTGCGGACCCATTGACTTTCAATGGGTCCGTTGAAAACTCGGAAAATGCACCGTTTTTCATCCGCGTCCATGATCCATGTTTCCTGTCCGTCCAAAAAATATGACCTGTCCTATTTTTTGGACGGACAACGGTTCACGGACCCATTCAAGTCAATGGGTCCGTGAAAAAACACGGATGCACACCAGATTGTTATCCGCGTCCGTGATCCGTGTCCGTAGGCTACTTTCACACAGACGGATCCGCAGATCCGTCTGCATAAAAGCTTTTTTAGATCTGAGTTTTCACTTCGTGAAAACTCAGATCCGACAGTATATTCTAACACAGAGGCGTTCCCATAGTGATGGGGGCGCTTCAAGTTAGAATATACTAAGAACTGTGTACATGACTGCCCCCTGCTGCCTGGCAGCACCCGATCTCTTACAGGGGGCTGTGATCCGCACAATTAACCCCTCAGGTGCCACACCTGAGGGGTTAATTGTGAGTATCATAGCCCCCTGTAAGAGATCAGGTGCTGCCAGGCAGGAGGGGGCAGACCCCCCTCCCTCCCCAGTTTTAAATTCATTGGTGGCCAGTGCGGCCCCCCTCCCTCCCCTATATTACATTCATTGGTGGCCAGTGCGGCCCCCCCTCCCTCCCTCCCCTGTATTACATTCATTGGTGGCCAGTGCGGCCCCCCCTCCTAATTAAAATCCCCCCCCATCATTGGTGGCAGCGGAGAGTTCCGATCGAAGTCCCAGTTTAATCGCTGGGGCTCTGATCGGTAACCATGGCAACCAGGATGCTACTGCAGTCCTGGCTGCCATGGTTACTTAGCAATTTTAGAAGCATTATACTTACCTGCGCTGTCTGTGACCGGCCGGGAGCTCCTCCTACTGGCAAGTGATAGGTCTGTGCTATAAGCAATGCGCTGGGGGGGGGGATTTTAATTAGGAAGGGGGGAGAGGGGGGCCGCACTGGCAACCAATGAATGTAATACAGGGGAGGGATGGAGGGGGGCCTCACTGGCCACCAATGAATGTTATACAGGGGAGGGAGGGGGGCCGCACTAGCCACCAATGAATGTAATACAGGGGAGGGAGGGAGGGAGGGGGGCCGCACTGGCCACCAATGAATTTGAAACTGGGGAGGGAGGGGAGTCTGCCCCCTCCTGCCTGGCAGAACCTGATCTCTTACAGGGGGCTATGATACGCACAATTAACCCCTCAGGTGCGGCACCTGAGGGGTTAATTGTGCGGATCAAAGCCCCCTGTAAGAGATCGGGTGCTGCCAGGCAGCAGTCATGTACACAGTTCTTAGTATATTCTAACTTGAAGCGTCCCCATCACTATGGGAACGCCTCTGTGTTAGAATATACTGTCGGATCTGAGTTTTCACTATATAACTCAAATCCGATGGTATATTTTAACATAGAGGCGTTCCCATGGTGATGGGGAAGCTTCAAGTTAAAATATACCATCGGATTGGAGAAAACTCCGATCCGATGGTATAATAGGGACTCCTGACTTTACATTGAAAGTCAATGGGGGACGGATCCGTTTGCAATTGCACCATATTGTGTCAACGTCAAACGGATCCGTCCCCATTGACTTGCATTGTAAGTCAGGACGGATCCGTTTGGCTCCGCACGGCCAGGCGGACACCAAAACTACTTTTCCCCTTCATGTCCATGGTTCCTCCAAAAATCAAGGAAGACCCACGGAAGAAAAAACGGACACGGATCACGGAACTACGGAACCCGTTTTTGCGGACCGCAAAAAAAAAACGGTCGTGTGCATGAGGCCTAAGACTGACTTACCCCATATTTAATAGGATTCAGCCCTTAGCAACCAGTCTGCATAAAACTGCAATTTCACTATTCAGTTAAGACGGCCGCCACTGCCCTCACCCTGAGGCTAATCCCGCCTGCCCTCACTAGCCAGTAACAATAGCCCCCTAAAAGTGTCAGTAGTCAGAGCTCTACCCCCTAAAGGGATAATCTCCTGCAGCACAAAGGTGTACCACATGTTGCTTTCATTTATACACTGAGCAGATGGTAGATCTCCCTTCCCTGGTCTGCGCTGTTTCGACTCTGCATTGTCCAGCTCTGCTGAGTGAGGGAGCGTCTGCCAAGCGCAGGGACAGGGAGAAGTGCACACAGCCCAGGCACTGTTATCAGCTGCTGGGGAGGACCTGGCTTTAATCATTTACATACAATCCCTGGCTGTCAGTAATGTGACCTTGCACGCAGCCTGCTTCTGCGTCCTCCAACAGATAGAAGGACCATGCCTAGCAACCCTATTTTAAGCACAGGTAAAAATAGGCTGTACAGGGAACAAAAATGTGGAATTAAGGGGCAATTGAATACACAGTGAAAAGTTGAAATAGGGCCACCAAGGTGATATTAATCACCACAATCCAATACTCCAAAAAATATATATACAACAGTTATCCTTTAACTTCCGCAACCTTTACAGCCGCGTTTTCCACGGGGAGCTCCCGCCCCCTCCTATTGTTGGAGTTCCGGCTGCTCAGTTTTAAACCACCCTTCAGCCGCTCTAATGTCACCTGGTGTTCTCACTCACTTTGTTTCTTTATTCTATCACCAGATAGCACTTCTCTTTTTTCTTTAGTCCCAAAAGGGGTAACCTCAGGTTTCGCTTCAGTATCAGAGTCTTCTGCTTCTTCCACATCACCCTCATCAACTGGTTCAGCAGATACATCTTCTATCTTCTTCTCTGCCTCGGCCGGCGCCACGGCGCCACCATCTCCAGTCCCATTCTTAACAGGCTCTGACTTCTTGGCACCTTCCAGAGGATCTTCCTCTTCCGGTTTCTCATTTTCTTCCATCTGCTGTGCAGGAGCACGCTTAGGCTTCTCCAACTTATAGATGGCATCTTTTGAGCTCATGAGAGCTTCCATCTCTGCTCTGAGTTGCTTGTTCAGCCTCTCTAATTCATTTCGCTCCTCAAGCACTTCTTAAAGGGCTCTAGCCAAGGAGAGGGCCTTGGACTCTTTCTCCCGAGCATCAGCCTCCGCTCGGTCACGTTCTTTGGCATACCGAGCCGATATGTATTTCTCTGCAGCCAGGAGCTAGCCAAACTTCTGTTCCTTCTTAGTTTTAAACACTAGCTTGTTGGAAGCGCCCCACTCTTGGGCCTCCTGTTCCAGCGGCTCTTTACTCTGTTCGGCTGTTGCATCAGCCGAAGGAGTACACCCTTCTCCTTTAGACACTTTGTGGGATTTCTACCCAGGGACTCTTCAAGCCCATTGTCAATGTCGATTACAGACTTCCGTGTCTTTCTGGAGTCTTTCCTCTTCTCCGGGACACCAGGCAGTAGACCCTTCAGTTCACTCATCTTCTCCGGGGTCTCTTCTTTTGACCCTTCTGCAGCCTTCTTCAATGTCTTTATGATGACAACTAGTCCCTTCTCTATCGTATCTAGGGACCGTGTGGAGAGAGAGAAATCATCTTCATGATTGCAGCTGTACTGACAGGTCAGGTCATCTACCGCTGCCTGAATATGGATCTCAGACACTAGGCTGGCGTCTCCCCACTCAACTCTAGTCACGTCAGGTACAACTATCGTCTGGTTGCTACCCGTAACCACGTCAATTTGGCAAGAACTCGACATTGCAGCCTCTCTCTCTGAGTTGCTATCGGCCACGTGTATCACTTATATTGTGTGTCACTTATGTGTCACTTATATTACTTGTCACAACCCACATAATAAATACAACATGTTATATAAACCACACCCCAAAAAAATGTTAATTTATCTTTTGGGTTGCGCTCCTATCTCAATAATGGGAACTTACCATGCATGGAGAGGATTCCACACATGCATGGCCACTCCTCCATTCACCTTTATGTGTCACATAGAGGTGAACTGAGGAAGCCAAGCATCCATGATTTGCTCCCCATTCATGGTAGGGACCTGTTCTTGAGATAGGAGTGAGCCCCAGAGATGGGATACACACAGACATTTATGGAAAAGCTTATAGAGATGCCTTAAATGCCCAAGGGGACAACTTCTTTAAGTGTCTGCTTTTGGGTTCTTTTATGGGGTCTGAATTTATATCTGTTGCTATAGATGGTGGGGATGGACTGCAGAAGCATTGTGCCAAAGTTGCTTGGCCAACAAACTAGAGTCTTTGGGACAGGTTGTCACTGAAGTCTGGGTGGGTAAGGATTAGAGATGAGCGAATTTTAAAAAAATTAGATTCGCCATTTTGGCGAAATTTTCGGTAAAATTTTTTGTTTGATCCGAAAAAAAATTGTTTGATCCGAATATATTTTCGGCAAATTACATAAAAAATTGCTATTTCCTGGCTGTAGAGAGCCTTTATAGTGGTGTAGAACACTGTGCCTTGCAGTAAAACTCATAGGGAGTCTTCTTTGGTAGTGAAATAATACTGTGAGTCCGTATGACATGCAGATGACAGGCGTCGCTCTTAGAATCACTGCACACCTCACTTATTTGGGCAGTCACAGGGCTAAAACTGACCAAATAACTGAAGTATGAACGCAGCCTTACAGGTCGATGTTAGTGCCAAAAAGAAGTGCACTCCTTTTACACCGTCATCAGCTGATTCCACATAGATGTCTACAGAACCTGTTCTATTAAACGCTTATACAAGTAGAGCCCCTCGACAGAGTGGAGAGGGTGTCAGCAGTAAGTTTGTATTGACATCACTGATTATTTTGCCCTTCCTCTGATCCGTCAGAACAATAGCCCACAAAAGATAGATCCTGTCTGTGGAGCATCTGCCTTCACTCGGTCTGTCTTTGGTCAGTAATAATCCATCAGTATTGCTAATGCCAAAAAAAGGAGTAGATCCAGAACAGAGATGACACATTAACGGAATATTTGCATGTCTTCTGTGTTTTGTACCCACTCCTGCTTTTGACTACCAAATCACAAGCCAATTCTGATGTGCCCATACAGGCCTTACAGCTGCTACACAGACAGGATCCGTTGTGCGTCTCATTTTTCCTTCCTGATCAGAAGAAGGGTCAAATAAATGATGATGTCAGCCAGGCCAAAAGGCAAAATATTGGCCCAGTCATGAAGTGGGGAAGGTGGGAACAGCATGAGAAGTCCACAGAGTGGCCCTATGACATAGTGGTGAGGTGGAAGCAGCATAATGAGGCCACAGAGTGGCACAATGACAGTGTGGAGGTGGCAGCAGCAGCAGCATGAGGAGGCCACAGAATGGCAAGTTGACATACTGTGGAGGTGGCGGCAGCGTCAGGAGACCACAGAGTGGCAAGGTGACAGTGTGGAGGTGGTGGAAGCATCAGGAGACCACAGAATGGCAAGATGACATAGTGTGGAGGTGGTTGCAGCATGAGGAGGCCACAGAGTGGCATGACGACGAGAGATTGTGGAGGTGGCAGCAGCGTGAGGAGGCCACAGAGTGAAACAATGACATAGTGTGGAAGTGGGTGGAAATAACAGTACACACTGATGATGGTGGGTGTAAGAAGGAGCACTTGGTATCAGATGCGTGGCATCAGTCGGGTGGCAGCATCAGAATAGTAGCTGAGGCAGGTAACCATAAGAAACCTGTCTCTTTTGTCAAAGTGTTGGTGTGGCACCATGGATGTTCTAGTCTTATGCATCAGGCATTGGTCGGTGGAAATCCTGGATGATCCACGCCTGATTAATTTTGATAAAGGTAAGTGTCTCCACATTTTGGGTGGGCAGGCGAGTTATTCTTGGGGTAACTATGGCCCCCGCCGCACTAAACACCCGCTCTCATGCCACACTACTGGACGGGAAGGACAGTTTTTCACGGGCAAACTCGGCTAGTTGCAACCACAAATCCAGTTTGGCTGCCCAGGAGTCCAGCGGATCTTCAATGTGGGGTGGCAGGGTGCTGTCCAAGTATGCCACCACCTACTGGTTCAGGTCCTATGCGGGTGAAGAAATCTGCTCATCAGCGACTCTAGACAGGCTGCTTCTGATGGAGCTGGTACTGCTCCTGCCACCACCCCCAGCAGCCATGGCAGTGGAACATGAGCGCAGAGGGCCCCCCCCAGACAGACCTGCAAGAGGATGGACGATGACGCAGATAGGCAGCGGCCAACTGACTACATAGGTTGTCTCTATAGTAGTTCAGTTTGTCCTCCCTCTCAGCGGGTGTAAAAAAAGCCCCCATTTTGGGCCGGTACCGAGGTTCCAACAAGGTGGAGAGCCAGAAGTAATCCCTCTGCCGAATGGTGACAATTCGGCTGTCACTAAGAAAGCAAGTGAGCATGCATTGAGTCATTTGCGCATGTAACTCGGAGGGAGTTTGGCTCCATCTCCACTGCATACTGCCACGGTGTGCCTGGGTCATCTGCCTTATCTTCCCCATCTCCCTCTTGCTCCTCCTGCTGCTCATGCTCCTCCTCTCCTGTCACCTGTGTATAAAAACCACCCATTTTGCTACACATTGCTTGTGCTACAATGTCCTCCTCCTCCTCTAGTTCAGCCCCCACAGGGCAAATGTAGCCCTGAGGTGTAGGCGCCACGTCTCCAGTCCCCTGACCATCCAGATTTACCAGCATCTTTTGCAGAATATGAGTCGGTGGAATGATGTTGTTCATCTCGTAGTCCTGGCGACTGACAAATAACGTGGCCTCCTCAAAGGGCACGAGCAAATGGCAGGGGTTACGCATGAGATGCCACTGGCTAACATCGAAGTTACACAGGGGAGTACTCCTGTCCGCTTGGATCATCAAGATATCGTTTATCGCCTTTTTCTGTTCGTATAGTCGGTCCAACATATGGAAGATGTGCAGCGTACTCAAGTTGTGTGCAGTAGGTGTTTCTGGGTGATGTAGTGCAATATACACTAACCTGGTACAGCTGACTCTCTGCAAGGGCAGGTATAGGTAGAAATAGTTCGTGACGCCAGTTCCAAGTAAACGGTGGCACGCCGTTTGCGGATGCAGGAATAAATTGAGGAAACTTAGTCTTAAAACAGAACTCCAACTTTAGTAGTTTTTCAAGCAGAGACAATAATGGAAATGCAGTTCCTTAGCATACAGTCGATTTTGCAATTCGGTCGATGCAGGCAATTCAGTTACAGCAAGGTAATTACAGAGTGTTGAACACAGGACTTGCAGCACAGGAGCTTGCACTCTAATTCTGTCTGATCCTGGAATACAGCAATCCTTCACCAAGGCCCATTAACCTAATTCTGGCTTTATATCCTTGGCTATGGCTTTAATCAGTACCTCCTCTGTCTTTCTGAGTACCTCTTGCTTTCCTCATCTTTGCCTCTGTCTCTCTCAGCTTCTGAATGGTTCCTCAGGCTCTTAGTCTAAGGTATTCCTGCTTCTGCATATGGGAATTCAGGAGGGAATCTTCTCCTGAACAACAGGCTTCAGGCCTGGACTTGTCTCGGACATTGTCTAATCTCCAACTGTAGATTACAGATACTAGACTCCGTCTGCCTTCTACTTCCCTGTCTGGGCCTTATATAAACTAGGGCTCCCTAGCTCCCTCTATGGACTAGAAGCTGGAATGACACCCCTGCAGGCCTGTACATGCAAGTTTCATAGCAACAGGGAAATACATGCATTACATTACATGACATTTTATAAAACTGACATATAACAACTTCCCCATAACTAAGGAGGGACGACAGCACACCAAGTGACACTTTGGTAGTGACGGGTATTACAGTCCCCGTACACTACATACCCCACTGCTTTAAGCTGAGTACGACCTCGTACTCCATCATGGGTCGCCCAACTGGAATCTCTTCCTGAAATAGAAAATAGAGACATGCAGGCATACATACATGTAATTCATCTGCATTTACATTTACATCAGGTCCAATTGGCAAAGGTGCAGGGGAGTGACAAGGGGCGTCGTTCTCTTCTCTCAGGATAGTGAATGGAACGGGGGCGCTGACCTGGCACAGCGTAACATTAGAACCAGGATAGTCCATGACAATGAATAAGTCCATGATAAAACAGTAGAAAACAGTATAAAAGTTCTTGGAGGCTCAAATAACAAACATGAGTCCATACCCAGGTTATTTCTCATTAAATCACAGAGGCTCTCATGCGGTGGAGTCCATCCCTGGGCACAATACTTTTAAAAGAGTAAGAATCTCAGAGGCTCAGGTACTTTTTGAGTCTGTCTCCGGGCACGGTTCCTTAGTATGAAGTTGCACAATAACGGACGGCAAGAAAAGTGCTGTAAAACCCCTGATCAACCTGAAAAGGGGGTGAAGGGTAAAAGGTGCAACAAAGGAACAGGCACAACTTGGCGTGGGGTCGCAAAAGCAGGCAGGAGGTCCTGGAAACAAGCCTGGCCTTGCTGACTTTGTAATTTCAGTGGTCAACACCTACCACTGAGCCGTGGACAAACTGGCAGCCGCAACAAAGGACCAGGAAACATAGGACTCCTGTCCCGAAAGGGTGAACATCACTTCTGATGAAATCAATCAAAGGCCTAGCAGGCTGATTCACAGTGAAATATTGTAATCACTTGGCTCCGCTGGCAAGTATCGTCTGTAGTAGTCCTCTACAGGAGGATGGGCCTGCATAACTGTATCAGGGGGCAGCTGTAGGGTAAAGGGGCCCCTAATAGGTATTGGCCCATTAGGCCTAGGGGTGAACCCTCTGATGGACCGTGCCGGCCCTGGCATGATCACTGCAGGGTGTGACGTGCTTGGCACCGCCGCAGCAAGCGGTCCGGTGCTCTGGGTGCAGCAGTTTACGGCAATCGCGGGTCCGGTCTGGGGCACTGACGGAGCGGTGGCAACAGAAGGCGGTCGGCGGGTGGTGACAGGCACCCTTACCTCATCCTTCCTCGGCGGTGTCTGGATCCTGGCGGTGTATGTCTTGCGCAACTCCCGCAACTTCTCCTCCAGCCGGACGATCTGCTCACCGATGCTGTCTGTGTCGGAGTCGCTGTCCTCTGCTGGCGCCGCCGGCGCAGGTACAGTCACCGATGACGCGGACTCGGCCTCTGCAGGTTCTGGCGATGCGTCTGGTCTCCGTCCCATCCGGATGTTCTGGAAGGTAGCACTAAGTCCTTTTAACTGCTCCAGCTCAGATATTGTCTTCTCCCGACGAGGCAGCTCGGGGGAAGGATAGGAGCTCACCCATTTCTCCAACACGGTTGGCTGCCAGAAGACATTAGGCCCAATGAAGGAGCTCCGCTCCTGAAAGGCGTGATGGGCCGGCTCTGGAGAGCGTTCCGGTTCCCGCTCGCAGCCAGAGTAGTCTTCTCTTTCTTCTGCCTCCCAGTCCTCAGGTGCTCGCTTGGGACGGGTCACAGCAGTCGCATAAGGGCCTCGTAGGCTCTCGGCAGGGGTGTACTCCACTTCCTCTCCCTCGCGGAGGCTGTGCTGGTACGAAGGGAGGTAGTCTCTTTTGACAGACCTTCGATTAACATAGAGGTCCCTGCCAGTTAGATAGTCCTGAATAAACCCGTAGCCACGGGGTTTGTCAAACGATAGCACCACTCCCTTTCTCCTTTCCAGGCGGGGTTGGGTGTGCGTATGCTTCTCATGTATGGTCTTGGTTAGTTCCTCATAGATAATTTTGGTCTTTGTGTTCCGCTTGATAGCGGCCTCTCGGATCTCCGCCATCAGGGAAGACCATTTGAAAGATGGCTGGAAAAAGTCCCTCCACGAGCCATAGTAGGGCTCGGGTTCTTTCTCCCTTGGGCGGCAGGCGGGTTGCTCCGGTCCCGGAACGTAGGCCGGTGGAGCCTCCTCTAGCTCTACACCGATGTCAGTCATCTTTTCAATTTCAGGTGCGGACGCTGCAGCAACACTCTGCTCACAATCCAACATGCTCGATCCTTCTGAGGAGAGCGATAGGGTCGCGTCAATTAGAGTAGCCAGCTCCTCCCATTGCACTGGGAGGCCGCCCCCCAGGTATTCTAGTATAGGGAAGGCGGTGTCCATGCTGGCAGACATGCAAATGTCCAGATAAGCCGTGGCGCCTGCCCTTGACCTTCTTCCCGCTTTTTCCTCAGAAAGGCGCCAATTTTTCCCGCCTTTTCGGGATGAAGGTGACGCAGCAGTAAATTCAGCAAGCTCAGCGGCCATCTTTAGGTACAAACGCTGTCTTTTCACTGACGGCAAGCAGGAATGTTTAAAGTCCACAAAACCACACTCCAATGCGGCGATTTCCTTCCTCTGGGTAGCGCAACACTGCACAGCGCTTTTTAGAGGTTTTTGGTACACTTTGGGTACGATTTTCAGTCCACAAAGTCCACTTGAATAAAAACAGGTAAATTGTCACTTTGGTCACAGGGCAACTGTATAAGGCACAAAGTTCACGCTTCTTGCACTAGAAAGCGTGCGTATCCTGTTCGTGACGCCAAAAGAGAAGTGCAGCGTACTCAAGTTGTGTGCAGTAGGTGTTTCTGGGTGATGTAGTGCAATATACACTAACCTGGTACAGCTGACTCTCTGCAAGGGCAGGTATAGGTAGAAATAGTTCGTGACGCCAGTGCCAAGTAAACGGTGGCACGCCGTTTGCGGATGCAGGAATAAATTGAGGAAACTTAGTCTTAAAACAGAACTCCAACTTTAGTAGTTTTTCAAGCAGAGACAATAATGGAAATGCAGTTCCTTAGCATACAGTCGATTTTGCAATTCGGTCGATGCAGGCAATTCAGTTACAGCAAGGTAATTACAGAGTGTTGAACACAGGACTTGCAGCACAGGAGCTTGCACTCTAATTCTGTCTGATCCTGGAATACAGCAATCCTTCACCAAGGCCCATTAACCTAATTCTGGCTTTATATCCTTGGCTATGGCTTTAATCAGTACCTCCTCTGTCTTTCTGAGTACCTCTTGCTTTCCTCATCTTTGCCTCTGTCTCTCTCAGCTTCTGAATGGTTCCTCAGGCTCTTAGTCTAAGGTATTCCTGCTTCTGCATATGGGAATTCAGGAGGGAATCTTCTCCTGAACAACAGGCTTCAGGCCTGGACTTGTCTCGGACATTGTCTAATCTCCAACTGTAGATTACAGATACTAGACTCCGTCTGCCTTCTACTTCCCTGTCTGGGCCTTATATAAACTAGGGCTCCCTAGCTCCCTCTATGGACTAGAAGCTGGAATGACACCCCTGCAGGCCTGTACATGCAAGTTTCATAGCAACAGGGAAATACATGCATTACATTACATGACATTTTATAAAACTGACATATAACAACTTCCCCATAACTAAGGAGGGACGACAGCACACCAAGTGACACTTTGGTAGTGACGGGTATTACAGTCCCCGTACACTACAGATGGAATTCCAACGGGTGGAAACATCGCATATCAGCCTATGCCGCTGCAACTCAAGGATTGTGTGTTTGCTGGTGTACGAGTGGCTGAAGTGCATGCAAAGTCATTTGGCCATTTTTAGGATGTCTTGTAGATGGGTGGAAGACTTCAGGAACCGCTTTACAACCAGATTGAACATGTGCGCCATGCAGGGCGCATGGCTCAGCCCTCCTTGACCCAGCGCCAAAACCATGTTCTTCATGTTGTCGGTCACCATGGTTCCGCTTTTGAGTTGTCGCTGAGAAAGCCAGGATTTGATTTCTTGATGAACAACACGATGCAGTTCCTCCCCTGTGTGACTCCGTTCGCCCAGGCAAACGAGGTGTAAAAAATTTTAACTAAAGAATGGCTAGCCAATGGAATCATGTTCATACAGAAGAAAGTCAACAACCACCCATCAATTTTACCCATGAAGGCCGTTTCACAAAAAAAATTCACAAAAGAATAGCTAGTCGACGGAATAATGTTCATACAGAAGAAAGTCAACAATCACCCATCAATTTTCCCCATGAAGGCCATTTCTCAAAACAGTATCACGAAAGAATGGCTAGTCGACTGAATAATGTTCATACAGAAGAAAGTCAACAACCACCCATCAATTTCCCCCATAAACGCCGTTTCACAAAAAAATTTCACGAAAGAATGGCTGGTCGACAGAATAATGTTTCATACAGAAGAAAGTCAACAATCACCCATCAATTTTCCCCATGAAGGCCATTTCACAAAACAGTATCACAAAAGAATGGCTAGTCGACGGAATAATGTTCATACAGAAGAAAGTCAACAACCACCCATCAGTTTTCTCCATAAAATTTTACCACTACGTAATTCGGTCCATACCGCAAAAAGGACGTTACCACATATAACTACATCGCTGAACGGCGAATATAGTTTTATTTCACCACTAATACACAGAAAACTGGGCTTTTGAATATATCACTGCACCGCAGAATGGCAATTAGGCCCTAATTTTTTTAAACTTTACCACAACACAAAAGGCTTTTCAACAGATAAGTGCAACGCAGAACGGGGAATATATTTTTATTTCGCCACTAATATACGGCAAACTGGGCATTTGAATATATCACTGCACCGCACAAGGGGGCAAATATATTTTTATTTTGCCACTAATACATGTCAAAAAGGGCTTTACAACCTATAACTGCACCGCACAAGGGCAAATAAGACGTTGTCACATCTGTGACAGGTCCCAGAAGGTCTGAAAGATTATCTACGCATTAGTGATCTGACAGCCTCTTTTGGTTTCACTTTGTCTGTGTGTTGCTGGTATGTCCACACCTCCTGTTCAGGTGTGGATCATGTGACCTTTACCTCGCCCTATTTAGTCTGACTTTTACCATCACTCCTTGCTTGAGATAGCTTTATTTGGTCTTGGAAGAGCTGGAGTGTGGTTCGTGTTGAAGTCCTGTTCATCCTTCATCCTCTGAAGTTAAGTGTTCCGCTTGTCGTGTTTTGCATCCCCCCCCCCCCCCGGTTGTTTACTAGGCCTCAGTGAGACGCTAGTTCCTTTACCAGGGAAGGAACAGGTGGTCTCTGCCCTGTCATTATCTTTAGGGCATCTGAGGGTCACCAGGGTTTTCTAGGTTCCCGTGTATGGGTATCTCTACCATCGAGAGGTGCCCATACGTATAGGAGTTAGGGCCAGGAACAGGGCTTTATAGGTGGTGACCCTTTTCTTTCCCTAGCGGTGAGGCCTAGTGTCTTTCCCCTTCCATCTTGATTGTCTTTTGGTGTTCTCCCCTACTACATCCGTGACAGACATACTGTATAAATATTTCCTTGTAATAAAACCTATTAATGGCTGTATCAAACAGCACTTGCACCCCCATAACAAGAACGGTTTGCTGGAATGACAAAGCTGTATAATGGCAATTTGGATCCCCAGACAGTGCACCAAGGTGTAATAGGATTGTTCCCATTACCCAGTTTGTAACCTCCCCTACTGAGCCCTGTTCTACATAAATGCTCTGGAATGATTCCTCCCTATCCTTTCCCTGCACTTATAAATAGTTTTTTCACCACAATTAAGTCTTTCCTATCACTGTTCCTGGAGCCTGTATGCACATCTCTCCCTGCACTAAGTACACTGGTGAATGGCAGAATCTAAGATGGCTGTCGCTATTTATAGGGCTGTGACATCACAGGGCTGGCTGGCTGCTGATTGGCTGCATGCATTGTGGGTGATCCCGCCTTCCCAGAGTTCCTTTCTCCATGTCCTCACATGTGCAGCAGCCATTTTAGGAAAAAATGGAATTCGTTACCACAAAGCATGAGGAAATTCAGCTTCGGTGAGGATCAAATTTTTCCTGAAATTCGGATCGAATTCGACTTTGTCAGCTTCGATTCACTCATCTCTAGTAAGGATGAAAATAAAAAAAAGGGGAAACAAAAAGAGAAGTACTCCAATCAGAGGAGCTGCCACCTGGGAGTCACTGTAAGAAATTTTTGTGTATTCATCCTGTAACTGTTTCTGATCACTGGTGAATTGTCTTATGTAGCATGATATGAACCTGATATCTGAGCACTACATTGTATTGCAGTATTCATGGCTATATTGGTATCGTATAGTATAGTGTTGGGGACATTTAAGGATGACTGAAATAGCAAGTGTATAGCTGTCCCTGACTTTGTAGATCAGTTCTTTCTATGTACTGCTTTTATTTTTGTTCTTAGTATGCAACTAAATGGAGCAGTCATGGGGCTTTCGGGAAGCAGCCGTGATGAAGTTAAGTGAAGCCTAGCCAACTGGACCTAACTAATGAAGACCATACCCCATAGTTGGTCTGCATTGTAAATTGCCACTCTACACCTTCAATATTATGCAGCCATTAACAATGCAGACTGACTATACAGTGTGGTTAAATGAGAGGCAACAGCGGCCAAATTGGCTGTGCGGTACTTGACTGCAGCATGACCATGTCCCGAACGCCCCGGGTCCATGCTGTGTGGTCGTAGCCTTATGTTGATGGTGTGGCTTATATAATTAAGGTGTAACAAAGAAAAATTTCCCACCGTATGCAATTTTCTTCATCTTTCTCCATTATAATTCTGGATCTGCCCCTAAGTCAGGGCCATTAGAAGCTGAAACTATTGTGGAATGAGGTATCATAAGTTAGTACTGTTTTTAGTCTTTCCCAGTCTCATTTTGAAAGTATTGAAATCAGATAATTTTAATAAAGTATAGAAAAAATATTTGTATCTTACATGGATATTATTTTGCTGCTCCCAGGAGTAATTTTTAAATTGCACTTTGGAGACCAATCTTTCACAGATGCTTACGTTGGGAAACAAATAAGAGGATTCAATAAATGACAGCATATGACAATTTACACTGAGAAACTCATCCATGCCCAGGTATTATAAGGTATGTCAGTAATAAGAACCTGGTTCGGCTTACATTTCATAAATCTTTATATAATGGCTATCTAAAATTGTACCTAGTGTTTAGGGTATATTCACACCTTACTTACCAGTGTTGTGTGGTGCAATCATTTTTACAATGAATTGCTGTGTCTTTATTGTTTTATTTGGATCAGCTTTTACAGAGGACACATGCATTTACTACCGTATGTGATCAGAAATATGCAGTGCGAGTGTGAATACACCTCAACATATAGTTTACAATACAGATTCTAAAACCACTACATTCACACTCAAAAGCAGGACTGATTTAAGAAATGATTAAGGCCAAAAGATATTCTATAACAATGGAAAAGACCAAGGCTTTGCCTGCTATTATTGCTACTGTATATGCAACTGAAACTAGTCAGATGTTGTCAGTAAAAATACTATAAAAGTACTCATCGTCATATAGTAAAGCAAAAGCAATTCATGCTGAAAATGATTTTAAAAAAAAATGAATGTGGCTACCATAAATGTGTCAGAAAGAGTACAAATCATTACTTAGCACACAATTTATTAGTGTTTTGTGCATGACAATATTTCAACGCATCTGCTCAATAATAACCGTCTATATCCATTTAGAATGGATCCAGTTGTATTATCTCTAAAATGAACAAGACTTTAATAAATTAAAGTTGCAAAGTAAAATCAATAAGTGACAAAACAAGTACTAATAGCCACTAGAGATGAGCAAATCAGCAGAATTTCCTCACGCTTAGTGGCTGATACACGTGTTAGGACATGGAGCAAAGAACTCTGGGAACGAGGAATCACCCACAATGCCATGCATGCATCCAATCAGCACCAGTGAGGTCACAGCCCTATAAATACCCTCAGCCATCTTTGATTCTGCCATTTTCCAGTGTACTCAGTGCAGGGAGAGACATCAGCAGGCGCTAGGGACAGTGCTAGGAAAGACTTCATTGTGCTGAAAAAACTATTTCCAAGTTCAGGGAAAGGATAGGGAGGCATTATCTACACTATAAAAGGACAACAGGGTGCAATAGGGGAGTGTACAGTCTGGGTAATAGGAGTGATTCTATTACACCTTGCTGCACGGGGATCCAAATTGGTGTCATGCTGCTGTTTTTAGGTTGTTTTCACTATATGATATATCAGTAATTCCAGCAAACCTTGCTTGTGAGTGGGGTGCAAGTTCTGTGTGATACAGCCATTTACGGGGTGTATTAATAGAAAAGCTACGCACAACCTATTAGCTGTTCTGCGTTGATTTTACATTGTTTAACTTTTTTTGGGGGGTGCTTTAACAGGGGAAATAAAAGGAAAAATATATTGCCGTTCAGTGGTGAAGTTAAATTGTACTACAGCCATTTACAGGGTGTATTAATAGGATAGATACGTACGTTCTATTTAGAGAAGAGCGAATCGAAGTTGACGAAGTGGAATTCGATCAAATTTCTGGAAAAATTTGATTCGCACAGAATCTAAAGTTCCTCTTGTTTCGTGGTAACGAATCACATTTTTTCCTAAAATGGCTGCTGCACGTGTTAGGGCATGGAGCAAGGAACTCTGGGAACGAGGGATTACCCACAATGCCATGCTTGCAGCCAATCATCAACCAGCCAGCCACTGTGACATCACAGCCCTATAAATAGCCTCAGACATTTTGGATTCTGCCATTGTCCAGTGTGCTTAGTGCAGGGAAAGACATCAGCAGGTGCTAGGGACAGTGGTAGAAAAGACTTTAAAACTTTTATTTTGCTGTATAGAAGTTCAGGGAAAGTATAGGGAGGAATCATTCCACAGTATTAAAGCAGATCAGGGTTCAGTAAGGGAGTTTACAGCCTGGGTAATAGGAACAATCCTATTACACCTTGCTGCGGATCCAAATTGCCCTTATACAGCTCTGTAATTTCAGCAAACCGCTCTTGTTATTGGGGTGCAAGTGCTGTTTGATACAGACATTAACAGGGTTTATTACAAGAAAATATTTATATGTCTTATTTGCCCTTGTGTATTGCAGTGTTGAAAAGCATTTTTTGGCTTGTATTAGTGGGGACAAAAGGGCTTATTAGCCGTTGTGTGGTGAAGTGAGAAAATTACAGTCCTTTTTGGCATGGATTAGTGGAAAATATATATATAATATTTGCAGTTTAGTGGTGCAGTGATATGTTCTAAAGCACTTTTTGGCATGTATTGGTAGCCCAAAAAAAGTATTTGCCGTTGTGTGGTGAAGTGAGAAAATTACAGCCCTTTTTGGTGTATTTTAGTGGCAAAAAAATATATATTATTTTCAGTTTAGCTGTGCAGTTATATGTTCTAAAGCACTGTTTGGCATGTAGTAGTGGCACAAAAAGTATTTGCAGTTGTGTAGTAAAGTGAGAAAATTACAGCCCTTTTTGGCATGTATTAGTGGCAAAAAAATATATATTTGCCGTTCGGTGGTGCAGTTATATGTTCTAAAGCCCTTTTTGGCGTGTATTAGTGGCACAAAAATATATATTATTTGCCATTCAGCGGTACAGTTATATGTTATAAAGCCCTTTTTGGCGTGTATTAGTGGCAAAAAATATACATTATTTGCCCTTTAGTGGTGCAGTCATATGTTCTAAATCCCTTTTTGGTGTGTATTAGTGGCAAAAAAA
The DNA here is from genome assembly GCF_905171765.1 of Bufo bufo. Classification (NCBI taxonomy): domain Eukaryota; kingdom Metazoa; phylum Chordata; class Amphibia; order Anura; family Bufonidae; genus Bufo; species Bufo bufo. The sequence continues at coordinate 298,521,784 of NC_053390.1, forward strand.
AATATTACTTGCCGTTCAGCGGTGCAGTTATATGTTCTAAAGCCTTCTTTGGCGTGTATTAGTGGAAAAATGAGGGCTTATTAGCCATTGTGTGGTGAAGTGAGAAAATTACTTTTTGTGAGGTGTTTTATTTATTAATTTGATCTAATGGTATGTCAGACAGGGAAGTGCCAGGCCCTGAACAGGGGAGTGGCAGAGGCCTTAATGTTTCTGGCGCAGGAACAGGACGCAGCAGAGTAAGGGGGCACTGCAGCAGAAATCGCAGCAAGAGGCCTGAGCTCCCGTTGTCATCTAGCAGTCGTGTCTTAACCAGCAACCCAGCTGTTCTTGAATGGTTGACTCAGTCATCCACTTCGTCCCAAGTGATATCAGAAACCCCCAGCCAAGAGTTGTGGGTTCGACAGACACAACCCTTAGTTGGCATGGCCCAGGAGAAGGCCCTGTGCCCTCACCTGTCCTCAACCTGCCTCTGTCATTTTCTGTTCCCTCAGCCAGAGAAGTATTATATGCTGTGGGCTCAGCTCCACTATACAGTGAGGACGAGCTACTAGAGGACAGTCAGCAGCTACTGCCCAGCCAAGATCTGGAAGAGACATCCGCCGCTTCCTCTGGTAGGCTGGCAAGTAGTAGTCCTTTATTATTTAATTTATTTATTAATGATATCAAGGACAATATTAATAGCACCATTTCTATTTTTGCAGATGATACTAAGCTATGTAGAACTGTACAGTCTATGGAAGATGTCCATATACTACAAGCTGCCTTGAACACTGAGTGATTGGGCATCAACTTGGCAAATGAGGTTCATTGTAGATAAATGTAAAGTTATGCATCTTGATAGTAATAATCTCTGTGCTTCATATGTCCTAGGTGATGTAACACTGGGAGAGTCACTTATATAGAAAGATTTGGGTGTCCTTATGGATGGTAGATTAAATTACAGCATACAATGTTAATCAGCAGCTTCTAAGGCCACCAGGATATTGTCATGCATTAAATGAGGCATGGACTCGCAGAACAGGGATGTGGTGCGGCCTCATCTGGAATATGCAGTTCAGTTCTGGGCACCAGTCTATGGAAAAGACGCACTACAGCTGGAAAAAGTACAGAGGAGAGCGACTAAAATGATAAGGGGCATGGAGGGTCTTAGTTATGAAGAAAGATTTAAATAATTGAATTTATTTAGTCTTGAGTCTAAGGGGGGATATGATTAACCTATACAAATATATAAATGGGCCATACAAAATATACTGTGAAAAACTGTTCCATGTAAAATGCACTCAAAAGACAAGGGGGCACTGCTTCCGATTGGAGAGGAAAAATTTCAGTCTCTGGAAGCTTCTTTACTGTAAGAATTGTGAAGCTGTGGAATAGACTTCCTCAGGACGTGGTCACAGCAGGAACAGTGGACGTTTTTGAAAAGGGTTTAGATGAATTATTAAAAGAAAACAACATTAATGCTTATAAAAACGTGTAGAAATCTGAGTCTCAATTCCATCTGGGATTCGCGTCCCCACCTATGCCTTGGTTGAACTTGATGGACTTATGTCTTTTTTTCAACCGTATTAACTATGTAACTCAAAATCGGAACCATGGTGACCGACAACGGGAAGAACATGGTGTTTGTGCTGCGTCAAGGAGGCATGGCACACATGTTCAGTCTGGTTGTAAAGCGGTTCCTGAATTCTTCCACCCATTTGCAAGACATCCTAACAATGGCCAGGAAACTTTGCATGCACTTCAGCCACTCGTACACTGCCGAGCACACCCACCTTGAGGTATAGTGGCAGAACGGCATCATAGAAACATAGAAACATAGAATGTGTCGGCAGATAAGAACCATTTGGCCCATCTAGTCTGCCCAATATACTAAATACTATGGATAGCCCCTGGCCCTATCTTATATGAAGGATGGCCTTATGCCTATCCCATGCATGCTTAAACTCCTCCACTGTATTTGCAGCTGCCACTTCTGCAGGAAGGCTATTCCATGCATCCACTACTCTCTCAGTAAAGTAATACTTCCTGATATTACTTTTAAACCTTTGCCCCTCTAATTTAAAACTATGTCCTCTTGTAGCAGTTTTTCTTCTTTTAAATATTCTTTCCTCTTTTACCTTGTTGATTCCCTTTATGTATTTAAAAGTTTCTATCATATCCCCTCTGTCTCGTCTTTCTTCCAAGCTATACATGTTAAGGTCCTTTAATCTTTCCTGGTAAGTTTTATCCTGCAATCCATGTACCAGTTTAGTAGCTCTTCTCTGAACTCTCTCCAAAGTATCAATATCCTTCTGAAGATATGGTCTCCAGTACTGCGCACAATACTCCAAATGAGGTCTCACTAGTGCTCTGTAGAGTGGCATGAGCACCTCCCTCTTTCTACTGGTAATTCCTCTTGCTATACACCCAAGCATTCTGCTAGCATTTCCTGCTGCTCTGTAACATTGTCTGCCTACCTTTAAGTCTTCTGAAATAATGATCCCTAAATCCCTTTCCTCAGATACTGAGGTTAGGACTGTATCACTGATTTTATATTCTGCTCTTGGGTTTTTACGTCCCAGGTGCATTATCTTGCACTTATCAACATTAAATTTTAGTTGCCAGATTTTTGACCATTCCTCTAGTTTTCCTAACTCCTTTTCCATTTGGTGTAATCCTCCAGGAACATCAACCCTGTTACAAATCGTTGTGTCATCAGCAAAAAGACACACCTTACCATTGAGGCATTCTGCAATTTCGATGATAAAAATATTAAACAATATGGGTCCCAGAACAGATCCCTGAGGTACCCCACTGGTAACAAGACCTTGGTCTGAATATACTCTATTGACTACAACCCTCTGTTGCCTGTCCCTCAGCCACAATCTAATCCGTTCAACAATATGGGAGTCCAAGCCCAATGACTGCACTTTATTGATAAGCCTTCTATGTGGGACAGTATCAAAAGCCTTACTAAAGTCTAGATAAGCGATGTCTACTGCACCTCCTCCATCTATTATTTTAGTCATCCAATCAAATAAATCAATAAGATTAGTTTGACATGATCTCCCTGAAGTAAACCCATGCTGTTTTTCATCTTTCAATCCATGGGATTTTAGATGTTTCACAATCCTCTTCTTAAGTATGGTTTCCATTAATTTCCCCACTATTGATGTCAGGCTTACTGGCCTGTAGTTGCCCGATTCCTCCCTACTACCTTTCTTATGAATGGGCACAACATTTGCTAATTTCCAATCTTCTGGGACGACTCCTGTTGCCAGTGATTGGTTAAATAAATCTGTTAATGGTTTTGCTAGTACACCGCTGAGCTCTTTTAATAGCTTTGGGTGTATCCCATCAGGCCCCTGTGACTTATTTGTATTAATTTTAGACAGTTGACTTAGAACCTCTTCCTCTGTAAAGACACATGCGTCAAAAGATTCATTAGTCTTCTTTCCTAACTGAGGTCCTTCTCCTTCATTTTCCTTTGTAAAAACTGAACAGAAGTATTCATTGAGGCAGTCAGCTAGTTCTTTATCTTCTTCCATATACCTTCCTTCTTTAGTTTTTAATTTGGTAATTCCTTGTTTCAGTTTCCTTTTTTCATTTATGTATCTGAAGAATGCCTTATCACCTTTTTTACCTGACTAAGCTAATTTCTCTTCTGCCTGTGCTTTAGAAGCTCTTATAACTTGTTTGGCCTCTCTCTGCCTAATCTTATAAATTTGTCTGTCATCCTCTTTTTTTTTTTTTTATAATTCCTAAATGCTATCTTTTTGTTTTTAATGATTTTGGCCACTTCTGCTGAGTACCACAGTGGTCTCTTCCTTTTTTTGCTTTTACTGACAAGCCTAATGCAATTTTCTGTTGCCTTCAATAGTGCCACTTTTAAGTAGTCCCATTTCTCCTGGACTCTAATTAAACTGTTCCAGTCTGATAGGGACTCGTATACCACTAATCTAATTTTAGAAAAGTCAGTTTTTCTAAAATCTAAAACTTTTGTTTTTGTGTGGTGTGACGCAGTCACTGTACTTATAGTAAACCACACTGACTGGTGATCACTAGATCCCAAGCTTTCCCCTACAGTAATATCAGATACCAAATTCCCATTTGTGAATACTAAATCTAAAATGGCCTCCTTCCGGGTTGGCTCCTCCACTACTTGCTGTAGAGATAATCCCAGTAGGGAATTTAGAATATCTGTACTCCTGGCAGAACTAGCTATTTTGGTTTTCCAGTTTACATCTGGAAGATTGAAGTCTCCCATAATGATAACTTCCCCCTTAGCTATTTCCTCAACTAGTAGATCATCTAATTCTTTGACTTGGCTAGGTGGTCTATATATCACACCTACACGAGTCACCTTATGATTATCAAGCTGCAAGGTAACCCAAACTGACTCTAAATTGTTCCCGCTAACTTGTATCAAATTTTATTTTATGCTATCTTTCACATACAGGGCCACCCCTCCCCCTTCTTGCCTTCTCTGTCATTCCTGTATAAAGAGAACCCTGGTATTGATATATCCCAGTCATTACTCCCCTTGAACCACGTCTCAGTAACAGCCACTACATCTATATTCTCAGATGCCATTATAGCCTCAAGCTCATTGATCTTATTCCCTAGACTGCGAGCATTTGTAGACAAGACTCTGAGCTTGTCATTTCTTAACCTTTGTGCTACTGGCCTCTTCTGGCATTGTTCCGGGGGGCAGTTGGACTGCTGGATTATCACTTTTTTGCCCCCCTTTCCTAGTTTAAATGCTTCTTAGCAAATACTTGGAACTGTTCACCGAGGACATTCGTTCCCTTGAGAGAAAGATGCAAACCATCTTTCTTGTACAGTTCTTTTCCATTCCAACAAGAGCTATCATGAGACACAAAGCCAAACCCTTGGTTCAGACACCATTCACCAAGCCATACATTGAATTCCTTAATGCGCATCTTCCTGTCATGCTGAAGGTTATGCACAGGCAAAACTGCAGAGAATGAAACAGTTGATGCAACCTCCCGTATATCCTTTCCAAGTGTATGAAAAGCTTCTTTCACCTTTGAAACCTCATTGCAAGCCAGATCGTTTGTCCCAAGATGGAGAACATCTACTTCCCTTTCCTGCTTTGCTTGCCTAACAATATTTAGGATCCGTCGTCCATCCCTGCTAGCGGTAGCACCAGGGAGACATCTCACAACACCATTCTCCTCAAACTTCACACCTCTTATGATGAAATCGCCCACCAACAGCTGCTTACTATCAATCCTCACCTTCTCCTTTTTGTCTTTGGCTGCAGTCTTACATACTTTAGGCATGGGAGAGGATTGTTTCTCACCCACTGTGCTTGAGCCATCCTCCATGTTGCACTTGCACTCTGAAAGTGCTGCAAATGAATTATGGAGAACCACAGACTGTGGGACATGCCTTCTATCCACAACTCTCAGTCTACCAGAACCTACAGTAACCCTTCTTCCATTTTCTAGGGGGCCTCTGTGGCAGTGGCATTGCAATGTTCTCAGCCTGAGTTTGTTTAGTGGTTAATTTAAAAATTTCATATTTCAAAAATGTAATTTCCTGCTGCATTATGGAGAGCTGTCTACAGAGCATCCCCCAACATAGGCTCATATGCGACGTTTCCACCCATTGCAATTCCACTCTCCATATGTTGGACCGACTGTAAGAACAGAGAAAGGCCATAAACGATTTCTTGATGATCCAAGCGGACAGAGGTACTCCCCTGTGTAACTTCGATCTTAGCCAGTGGCAGCTAATGCGTGACCCCTGCAGTTTGCTCGTGCACTTTGAAGAGGCCACTTTATTTTTCAGTTGCCAAGACTACGAATGAACAACGTCATTCCACTGATTCATATCCTGGAAAAGATGCTCGTTAATCTGGCTGTTCAGGGGACTGGAGACATGGCGTCTACATCTCACGGCCGCATGAGCCCTGTGGGGGCTGAACTGGAGGAGATGGAGGACATTGGATCACAAGCAATGTGTAGCAAAATGGATGGTTTTCCTATACAGGTGACAGGAGAGGAGGAGGAGCAGCCGAAGGAGCAAGAGGGAGATGAGGAAGACGAGGCAGATGACCAGACACACCGTGGCAATATGCAGTGGAGATGGAGGCAGGGAGTTCCTTCGAGTCACTTGCGCAAATGGCCCAATGCATGCTCACTTGCTTGCATAGTGACAGCCGAATTGTCACCCTTTGTCAGAGGGATGACTTCTGGACTTCTGGCTCTCCACCATGTGAGACCCTTGCTACTGGTCCAAAATGGGGGCCTTTTTTACCCCCCCCACTGAGATGGAGGACAAACTGAACTGCTATAGAGACATCCTATGTAGTCAGTTGGCCGCTGCCTATCTGTGCCATTGTCCATCCTTTCGCAGGCCTCTGAGTCGCTGATGAGCAGCGTTCTTTATCCACTTAGTAGCAGCTAGACATAGAGCAGAACCTGAACCAGCAGGTGGTGGCATACTTGGACAGCACCCTGCCACCCGTCATCAAAGATTTGCTGGACTACTGGGCAACCAAACTGGATTTGTGGCCACAACTGGCCAAGTTTGCCCGGGAAAAACTGTCATTCCCAGCCAGTAGTGTGGCATCAAATTGGGTGTTTAGTGCAGCGGGGGCCATAGTTACCCCAAGGAGAATTTGCTTGTTCTCCCAAAATGTGGAGAGACTGACCTTTGTCAGGCGTGGATCAGCCAGGATTTCCACCCACGAATGCCTGATGCTTCAGATTAGATCATCCATGCTGCCTCACCCAAACCTTGACAAAAGAGACCAGTTTCTTCTGGCTACCTGCCTCAGCTACTATTCTGATGCTGCCACTCGCGTGATGCCACACATCTGATGTCAAGTGCTTCTTCTTACACCCACCATTGTCAGCTGGTACTGTTATTGCCACCCACCTCCCCACTCTGTCACTGGGTCACTCTGTGGCCTCCTCATGCTGCTGCTGCCACCTCCACACTATGTCACCTTGCCACTTTGTGGTCTCCTCATGCTGCTCCAACCTCCACACTATGTCACCTTGCCACTCTGTGGCCTGCTCATGCTGCCGCTGCCACCTTGACACTCTGTCATTGTGCCACTCTGTGGCCTCCTCATGCTGCTGCTACTGCTACCTCAATACTATGTCACCTTGCCATTCTGTGGCCTCCTTATGCTGCTGCTGCCACCTCCACACTCTGTCATTCTGCCACTCTGTGGCCTCCTCATGATGCTGCTGCTGCTACCTCAACACTATGTCACCTTGCCACTCTGTGGCCTCATCATGCTGCTGATGCCACCTCACCATTATGTCAGTGGGGCCACACTGTGGTCTCTAATCTCAATAAAATTCAGTTGTATATAGCTCTTAGCTTACATGTATGAGTGGAGAAAAATTGCTACTCACTTTTTATGAAGTGCTTGCACTTTCAGTTCTTTATTTGCAAAACATTACAAGCAGTTCTGGGCTCGCAGGCCTCTGTGTCTGAGACGCTGAGTTGTAACTTACATGTTGTAACTCATACATGTAAGCTAAGAACTATATACAGTACAACTGAATTGTATTGAGATTATGGACACAGAGTCAGAGTTAGACTCAAGTTCAGTTGTTATCCACTAGTGGGAGTAATTTGATATTTTGCCTCTACTCTGTGGTCTCCTCATGCTGCTTCCACCTCACCATTATGTCATTGGGCCACTCTATGGACCTCTCAAGCTGTTCTCCCAACCTCCCCACTCCATGACTTGGCCACTATTTTGCCTTTCGGCTTGGCTGACATCGCCATTTATTTGACCCTTCTTCGGATCTGTCAGAAGGAAGGAAAAATGAGATGCACAACGGATCCTGTCTGTGTAGCAGCTGTAAGGTTCCATAAGAATTGACTTATGATTTGGTAGCCAAAAGCAGGATTGGGTACAAAACACAGAAGACATGCAAATATTCCATTCATGTGTCATCTCTGTTTTGGATCCACTCCTGTTTTTTTTTGGCATTAGCAATACTGATGGATTACTGACCAAATGATGACCGAGTGAAGGTGGATACTCAACAGACAGGATTAGTTTTTTGGCGGAAATTGTTCTGACAGATCAGAGGAAAGGCAAAATAATCAGTGAAGTCAACACAAACTTAACAGGTTCTGTAGACATCTATGTGGAATCAGCTGACAACAGTGAAAAAGGAGTGTGCTTCATCTTGGAGCTAACATTGATCTGTAAGGCTGAGTTCATACTTGAGTTATTTGGTCAGTTTTGGCCCAGTAATTGCCCAAATAAGTGAAGTGTGCAGTGATTCTAAGAGCGACGCCTGTCATCTGCGTGTCATACTGACTCACAGTATTGTTTCACTAACACAGCAGACTCCCTATGCATGTTACTGCAAGGCACAGTGTTCTACACCACTATACAGGCTCTCTGCAGCCATGAAATAGCTGTTTTATAACGTGATTCGCCACAAATAAATTCGGATTGAATCTAACCGCTTTGGAAAATGTGGCGAACCGGCTGAATCAATTTTTTTTTTAAATTCGCTCATCTCTATTCATAACCTTACATTTATTAGTGTTAAACCTAATTAGCTACTTCTCTGTCCAAGCCTCCAACATAGCCAGATCCATCTGTAGCAGTATACTGTCCGCTTTGGTGTTAATTACTTTACAAAGTTTAGTGTCATCTACAAAAAATGTTATTTTACTTTGCATTTCCTCTACAAGATAATTAATACCGTTAATAACCACCCTCTGTTTTCTATCACTGAGCCAGTTACATACCCACATACAGACATTTTTTTCCAGTCTAAGCATTCTCATTTTTTATGCTAACCTTTTATGTGGTACAGTGTCAAATGCTTTGGAGAAGTCAAGATATATGACATCCATTGATTTGCTGCTGTCAAGTCTAGAACTTACCTCCTCATAGAAACTGATTAAATTAGTTTGACATGACCGTTCCCTCATGAAGCCATACTGATAGGGTGTTATTCATTTATTTTCATTGAATACTCCAAGATAGGATCTCTTAGAAAACCTTTAAACAGGTTACCTCCACGACAGATGTTAAACTTACCATGCTAAATTTTCTAGGCTCTGTTTTGACCCTTTTTTAAATATTGGAACCACATTTGCTATTTGCCAATCCTGTGGTACACTCCCTGTCAATATAGAGTCCTTAACCCTTTCATGACCAAAGGTCATTGATGCCCCAGTGTCCAGGTCATAATTTACAAATCTGACATGCGTCACTTTATGTGGTATTAGCTTTAGAACACTTATTCATCCAAGCCATTCAGAGACTGTTTTCTCGTGACACATTCTAATTCATGACAGTCATAAATTTGAGTTAATATATTTCACCTTTATTTATGAAAAAATCCCAAATTTACCAAAATAATTAGAAAAATTCAGAATTTTCAAAATTTCTATTTCTCTGCTTTTAAAACAGAAAGTAATACCTCATAAAATATTTATTAACTTAACAGTCCCCATATGTATGCTTTATGTTGGCATCATTTTGGAAATGTAATTTTATTTTTTAGGACATTAGAAGGCTTAGAAGTTTGGAAGCAATTCTTAAAATTTTTAAGAAAATTTCCCAAACCCACTTTTTAAGTACCAGTTCGGGTCTGAAGTCACTTTGTGGGGCTTACATAGTGGAAACCCCCCATTAATGACCCCATTGTAGAAATTACACCCCTCAAGTTACTCAGAACTGATTTTACAAACTTTGAAAACCCTTTAGGTGTGCCACAAGAATTAAAGGAAAATGGAGATGACATTTCTAAATTTCACTTTTTTGGCACATTTTATTACATTTATTTCTTTAACACTTTGAGGGTTAACAGCCAAACAAAACTCAATACTTATTACCCTGATTCTGGGGTTTACAGAGACACCCCACATGTGGTCGTAAATAGGGTTGAGCGAACTGATTTTTGGAGGCCGGACCCGAACCCGAACTTTTCACGAAAAGTTCGGGTTCGGTGTTCGGCGAGTTAGTGGCGCTTTTTGAAAGGCTGTTTGACTCGTGTTTGACTCGTGTGCACATAGAAGCCATCACAGCCATGCCTCCTAATGGCATGGCTATGAATGGCAAGTGCAACATGTGACCCAGCCTCTATATAAGCTGGAGTCACGTAGCGCCGCTTGTCACTCTGCTCTGATTAGTGTAGGGATAGGATGCTGCTGCTGTGAGGGAGAGAATAGGAAAGAATCTTTAATCAGAAGAGCTTGTTAGATTCTGTTTTGTGGGTGCAGTGCACAATCTTTTTACCCTGCCCTGAGCCCAGTGACACAGAAAAATTACTTTTATCCGTCTATTAGTTAGGAGGGCGTCGGCGGCCATTTTATGGGAGTTCAGTGTACCAGCAAAGCATATGTGCATTTGTGACCCTACATCTGGGGCCTATGCTGCATTTGTTAGTGTGAAATACAAGCTTGAAATACTGCAATAATATTCTTGGTTTAAAAAACACCCATTTTTGGCAAAATACAAAATTTGCGGCCTTTGCTGTATCTGTCAGTGTGAAATACATGTGTTAGATACTGCTGTCATATTCTGTTATTAAAAAAACACCCATTTTGGGCAAAATACTAAATTTGCGGCGTTTGCTGCATCTGTCAGTGTGAAATACAAGCTTGAAATACTGCAATAAAACTGAAATAGAATTCTGGGTTTAAAAAAACACCCAGTTTTGGCAATACCCTACATCTGGAGCCTTTTCAGCATTTGTCAGTGTGAAATACAAGCTTGAAATACTGCAATAATATTCTTGGTTTAAAAAAACACCCATTTTGGGCAAAATACAAAATTTTCTGCCTTTGCTGCATCTGTCATTGTGAAATACAAGTGTTAGATACTGCTGTTATATTCTGTTATTAAAAAAACACCCATTTTTGGCAAAATGCTAAATTTGCGGCCTTTGCTGCATTTGTCAGTGTGAAATACAAGCTTGAAATACTGCAATAATATTCTTGGTTTAAAAAAATACCCATTTTGGGCAAAATACAAAATTTTCAGCCTTTGCTGCATCTGTCATTGTGAAATACAAGTGTTAGATACTGCTGTTATATTCTGTTATTAAAAAAACACCAATTTTGGGCAAAATACTAAATTTGCGGCCTTTGCTGCATCTGTCAGTGTGAAATACAAGCTTGATAATACTGCAATAATATTCTGGGTTTAAAAAAACACAAATTTTTGGCAATACCCTACATCAGGGGCCTTTTCAGCATTTGTCAGTGTGAAATACAAGCTTGAAATACTGCAATAATATTCTGGGTTTAAAAAACCACTCATTTTTGGCAATACTCTACATCTGGGGCATTTGCAGCATTTGTTAGTGTGAAATACAAGCTTGAAATACTGCAATAATATTCTGGGTTTAAAAAAAACACCCATTTTTGGCAATACCCTACATCTGGGGCCTATTCAGCATTTGTCAGTATTAAATACAAGCTTGAAATACTGCCATAATATTCTGTTATTAAAAAAAACACCCAGTTTTGGCAAAATACTAAATTTGCGGCCTTTGCTGCATCTGTCAGTGTGAAATACACGTGTTAGATACTGCTGTTATATTCTGTTATTAAAAAAAACACCCATTTTGGGCAAAATACTAATTTTGCGGCGTTTGCTGCATCTGTCATTGTGAAATACAAGCTTGAAATACTGCAATGATATTCTGGGTTAAAAAAACACCCATTTTTGGCAATACCCTACATCTGGAGCATTTGCAGCATTTGTCAGTGTGAAATACAAGCTTGAAATACTGCAATAATATTCTTGGTTTAAAAAAACACCCATTTTGGGTAAAATACTAAATTTGCAGCCTTTTCTGCATCTGTCAGTGTGAAATACAAGCATTAGATACTGCTGTTATATTGTGTTATTTTAAAAAAAAACACCCATTTTGGGCAAAATACTAAATTTGTGGCCTTTGCTGCATCTGTCAGTGTGAAATACAAGCTTGAAATACTGCAATAATATTCTGGGTTTAAGAAAACACAAATTTTTGGCAATACCCTACATCTGGGGCCTTTGCAGCATTTGTCAGTGTGAAATACAAGCTTGAAATACTGCAATAATATTCTGGGTTTAAAAAAAACACTCATTTTTGGCAATACCCTACATCTGGGGCATTTGCAGCATTTTTTTGTGTGAAATACAAGCTTGAAATACTGCAATAATATTCTTGGTTTAAAAAAACACCCATTTTGGGCAATACCCTACATCTGGGACCTATTAAGCATTTGTCAGTATTAAATACAAGCTTGAAATACTGCCATAATATTCTGTTATTAAAAAAACACCCATTTTTGGCAAAATACAAAATTTGCAGACTTTGCTGAATCGGTCAGTGTAAAATACACACGTTAGATAGTGCTGTTATATTCTGTTATTAAAAAAACACCCATTTTGGGCAAGATCCTAAATTGGTGGAGAATGAGGAGAGCGTCAAATAAGGGATGTGGCCCCGGTCATGGTGCTGCTGGTGGAGGTCCTGTTGCAGGGAGAGGACGTTGTTGATCTTTGCCAGCTACACGCACAAGTGAAACACCTTCCTCAGGTGCGAATAGGCGACAGAACCTTCAGCGTTATTTGGTCGGGCCTAATGCGGCTCTACGAATGGTGAGGCGAGAACAAGTACAGGCGATAGTAGATTGGGTTGCTGACAGTGCCTCCAGTTCCTTCACATTGTCTCCCACCCAGTCTCTTGCTGAAAGATCAGAGTTGGCACCTGCAGCCAATGTCCATCAGTCTTTCACCACACCCCCATGCAAATCAGCCAAGCAGTCTGAGCCCCAAGTCATGCAGCAGTCTCTTCTGCTTGTTGATGACTCTGCTAGCAGGGTTTCCCAGGGCCATCCACATAGCCCTGCCCAAGAAGTGGAAGAGATTGAGTGCACCGATGCCCAACCACTTATGTTTCAAGATGAGTACATGGGAGGACCACTGCAGCACGTCTCGGATGATAACGTAACACCGGTCCCAACTGCTGTGGCTTTCTGCAGTGTGCAGACCGATGAGGTCCTCGACCCCACATGGAATAAAGTGACCTGTCTAGTTCGGAGGAAGAGGCGGTGATCTCACAGAGCCACCAGCACAGCAGAAGAGGGAGCAGGGTGCAAAAGCAGAGTGGCCATCCCCCAGACAGTTCCCTGGCGTGGCAGTTCTTCAGACAATGTGCTGACAACAAGACACGAGTGGTTTGCACGCTGTGCAATCAGAGCCTGAAGCGAGGCATAAACGTTCTCAACCTGGGCACAACCTGCATGACCAGGCATCTAAGTTCAAAGCACGAGCTGCAGTGGAGTAGACACCTCAAAAACCAAAAAAGGTCTCTGGCTCCTCCTGCTTCCTCTTCTGCTGCAGTCTCAGCCTCTTCATCCACCTCTGGAGTGACAGTGCCACTTGCCACCCCGCAAACAGAGAATCTGCCAGCAACACCACCACCTGGTTCACCAAGCATCTCCACAATGTCCCATGGAAGCATTCAGCTCTCCATCTTCCAAACACTGGAGAGGAAGAGGAAGTACCCCCACTACCCACCCGTGATCCCTTGCCCTGAAGGCCAGCATTTCAAAATTACTGGCCTTTGAAATGCTGTCATTCCGTCTGGTGGAGACGGAAAGTTTTAAAAGCCTTATGGCGGTGGCTGTCCCACAGTACGTCGTGCCCAGCCGCCACTACTTTTCCAGGTGTGCCATCCCTTCCCTGCACAACCAAGTGGGGGAAAAAATCTGGTGTGCACTGCGCAACGCCATCTTTGACAAGGTCCACCTAACTACGGATACGTGGACCAGTAAGCACGGTCAGGGACGTTATATCTCCCTAACAACACACTGGGTAAAGGCAGTGGCGGCTGGGCCTGAGGCGGATAGCAGTTTGGCGCATGTCCTTTCACCACCGAGGATTGCAGGGCACTTCAGTTTTCCTCCTGTTGCTTCCTCCTCCTACTCCGCTTCCTCATCCTCTACTGCCTCCTCATCCGGTCAGCGTAACACCTTCAATACCAACAGCCAGGGGCAAATGACAGCAGGCAGTTTTAAAACTTATCTGTTTGGGGGACAAACCCCACACCGCGCAGGAGCTGTGGACGTGCATGGAACAACAGACCGATGATTGGTTGGTGCCAGTGAGCCTCAAGCCCGGCCTGCAGGTGTGTGATAATGGGCGAAATCTTGTAGCAGCTCTGGGACTAGCCGGTTTGACGCACATCCCTTGCCTGGCGCATGTGCTAAATTTGGTGGTGCAGAGGTTCCTTAAAAATTACCACGATATGTCAAAGCTGCTGCAGAAAGTGCAGGCCGTCTGTGCATGATTTCAGCGTTCTCACCCTGCTGCTCGCCTGTCAGTGCTGCAGCGTAACTTTGGCCTTCCCGCTCACCGCCTCATATGCGACGTGCCCACAAGGTGGAACTCCACCTTGCACATGCTGGCCAGACTGTGCGAGCAGCAGCAGGCGATAGTGAAGTTTCAGCTGCAGCACGCACGGGTGAGTCGCACGGCGGAACAGCACCACTTTACCACCAATGACTGGGCCTCCATGCGAGACCTCTGTTCCTTGTTGCGCTGTTTTCAGTACTCCACCAACATGTCCAGTGCCGATAACGCCGTTCTCAGCGTTACTATCCCACTTCTATGCCTCCTTGAAAAAACGCTTCTGGCGATGATGGAAGAGGACGTGGCACAGGAGGAGGAAGAGGGATCATTTCATTGGGTTTCCGGCCAGTCATTCACAAGTGGCTTCGAGGGTGAGTTCCTGCACCCACAAACACAGGTACACAATTGTCCAGCCAGGGCACAGTTCTGGAGGATGACGAGGTGGAGGATGAGGAGGAGGAGATGGAGGAGGGTGAACCTTGTTCACAGCAGGGTGGCACCCAAACCAGCTCATGGCCATCACTGGTGCGTGGCTGGGGGGTTACAGAGGACACAGACGATACACCTCCCACAGAGGACAGCTTGTCGTTGCCTCTGGGCAGCCTGGCACACATGAGCGATTACATGCTGCAGTGTCTCCGCAACGACCGCCGAGTTGCACACATTCTAACTTGTGCTGATTACTGGGTGGCCACACTGCTGGATCCCTGTTACAAGGACAACATACCATCCTTAATTCCGACACTGGGGCGTGATCGTAAGATGCGCAAGTAAAAGCGCACGCTGGTAGACGTGCTGCTGGTGGCATTTCCACCTGACAGCGGGGGCACAGTGGAAGCACAAGGCGAAGACAGAGGAGGAGGAAGAGGTCGCCAACACAGCTGGCACCACCAGCACCTCAGAAGGCAGGGTTAGCATGGCCAAAATGTGGAAAAGCTTTGTCAGCACGCCACAACAACCAGCACCACCAGCTGATATGGAACGTCTTAGCAGGAGTCAGCATTTCAGCAACATGGTGGAGCAGTATGTATGCACACGCCTACACGTACTGAATAACGGGTCTGCCCCCTTCAACTTCTGGGTCTCCAAATTGGACACATGGCCTGAGCTTGCCCTTTACGCCTTGGAGGTGCTGCCTGCCCTGCAGCCAGTGTATTGTCTGAACGTGTGCTTAGCACGGCAGGGGGCGTTATCACAGACAAGCGCAGCCGCCTGTCCATAGCCAATGTGGACAAGCTCACGTTTATTAAAATTAACCAGGCATTGATCCCACAGGACTTGTCCGTTCCTTGTGCAGAATAGACATGTATACCGGCCTTACCCAGCCATTGTTATACTACAGCGCAGATGCTCATTGTTGTATTTTTGTATTTCCCACTCTTTTGGGGTGTACCCTAATTTGAACAAATAAATAAAAAAATGAAAACCAAAAACCAGTGTTGGCTACCTCGTCCTCCTCCACCGCCGCTTCCACCTACACCGCTACGTCCACCACCTCCTCAACCTCCTACTCCATATGGACCTCCACCTAATACATAAAGATTATTATTTTTTTATTTGTATGTATTTTATTTTATGTTATTTTAATATTTTGTCTGTTACATTTTCGGGTGAAATTCACAAATTTTTGGCTGTGATATACCCCTGCTCTACCTAGTAGGCAGGTAAACAAATTTCAGTAATTTGTCTGTTACATTTTCGGGTGAAATTCACAAATATTTGGCTGTGATATACCTCTGCTCTACCTAGTAGACAGGTTAATAAATTTCACTAATTTTTCGGTTACATTGTCGGGTGACATTCACCAATTTTTGGCTGTGATATACCCCTGCTCTACCTAGTGGACAGGTTAATACATTTCACTAATTTTACTGTTACATAGTCGGGTGGCATTCACCAATTTTTGGCTGTGATATACACCTGCTCTACCTAGTAGACAGGTTAATAAATTTCACTAATTTTTCTGTAACATTGTCGGGTGACATTCACCAATTTTTGGCTGTGATATAGCCCTACTCTACCTAGTAGACAGGTTAATAAATTTCACAAATCTTTCTGTTACATAGTTGGGTGAAATTCACCAATTTTGGGCTGTGATATACCCCTGCTCAACCTAGTGGACAAGGAAATACATTTCACTAATTCGTCGGTTACATTCTTGGGTGACATTTTACAATTTTTGCAGTGAAAAAAAACCCTGCTCTACATAGGTGACAGGGACCGAAATTTTTTAAAATCGTCTGCTTCATTGGTGGGTAACATTAACCCATTTTTGGCGATGAAAAACCCCTGCTCTGCATAGGTGACAGGGAATTAAATTTCAAAAATTCGTTTTTAATTGACGCGCACTCCCTCCTTTGATTCGATGCTTCAACTTTAACAATTTGTCCCACATTTCTGCTCGATCACATTGGAGCCATTGACCTCCCTTGAATGTGGTATCTCTTTCTCACGCTTCCTCTCCGATGTGGAACCCTGATTCGCCATTAACCTTGATCAACATGGTAGGCGCAGATAAGCACATCGAAAGTTGATAGAGATGATATCCAAATGGATCGTGGACGTCACGAGGAAGTGCGATCAGGCAAAAGTTATCTAGAGTCAACAAAGCGGCAGCAGGGCCTCTCCTGTCTAACTTTTCCAAATCCAAAATACCCCAGTGACATTCCCTATAATTTTTTATTAATCATTCCAATAACAGGGCATCTTAAGAGTCCTGTATTGTTATTTATCGTCACTACCTCCCCTATTCGGGAGTGGGTAATTGCCACAAGCCCTCTCCCTTACTTGGAAGCTTCGGCTTCAATAATTTGTCCCACATTTCCGCTCGATCACATTTCATTTCATACATTGACCTCCCTTGGATGTGGTCTCCCTTTCTCATGCTCCCTCTCCAGCGTGGAACCCTGATTTGCCGCTAATCGTGATCAACATGGTAGGCGCAGAAAAGAACATCGAAAGTTGATAGAGCAGATATCCAATTGGATCATGGACATCACGGACATACACACGCCTACACGTACTGACTGATGGGTCTGCCCCCTTCAACTTCTGGGTCTCCAAATTGGGCACATGGCCTGAGCTTGCCCTTTACGCCTTGGAGGTGCAGCCAGTGTATTGTCTTAACGTTTGTTTAGCACGGCTGAAGGGGGTTATCACAGGTTATATTTCCCAATGTTTTGGGGTGAACCCTAATTTAAACCCCCCCAAAAAAATTAAAACCAAAAACCAGTGTTGCTACCTCCTCCTCCTCCTCCACCGGGGCTTCCACCTACACCGCGACATCTACCGACTCCTCAATCTCCTACTCCATATGGACCTCTTCCTCCTAGATCAAGATTATTATTTTTTATTTTTATGTATTTTATGTTATTTTAAGTCATATCCCTATCCACATTTGTTTGAAGAGAACTTGTCATGCTCTTAACCACATTTTGATGCCATTTGCAACCCTCTAGCCCTTTTCATGACTTTTTTAGAGCCTATTTAGTGCTCCAATGTTCGGGTCCCCATTGACTTCAATTGGGTTCGGGTTTGGGGTCAAGTTCGGGTCCCGAACTCAAACATTTTTGTGGAGTTCGGCCGAACCCGAACATCCAGGTGTCCGCTCAACTCTAGTCATAAACTGATGTAAGGGCCATGTGCCCTTACATCAATTTAGGACTAGAGCGCCGCGAGGAGCGCCGCAAGGTTTTTGGAAGTCATATTTTGCTGGACTGGTTTTTAGATGCCATGTCCCATTTAAAGCCCCCCTGATGCACCCTTACAGTAGAAACTCCCAAAAAGTGACCCTATTTTGGAAACTAGGGGATAAGGTGCCAGTTTTATTGGTACTATTTTGGGGTACATATGATTTTTAATTGCTCTATATTAAATGAGGTGGTTATTACTGGGAAACTGAAACTTGTATATCTCATAAAGCAAACAGGTTCTTGGCAATAACCAAAGACAATTACCTCTCCCAACTGGTTCAGGACCCGACTAGTGGGATGGCCATACTGGACTTAGTATTAATCAATAGGCCTGACAGAACAACAGACGTGCAGGTTGAGGGAAATAGTGACCATAAAGTAATAACCTTCCAATTATCATTTAAAAGAGCATTTCTACAGGGAGGAACAAAAATACCAAACTTCAAAAAAGCTAAATTTAGCCAACTAAGAGAGGCCATAGGCCTAACTTACTGGGACAAAGTCCTCAAAAATAAAAATACAGCCACAAAATGGGATATCTTTAAAAGCATCCTAAAATCTCATTGTGAGAGGTACATACCGTATGGGAATAAAAGGTTAAGGAACAAAGAGAAACCAATGTGGATAAATAGAACTGTAAAGAAAGCAATAAATAACAAAAAGAAAGCATATAAATCACTAAAACAGGAGGGTAGCACGGAAGCACTGAAAAACTGTAAGCAAAAAAATAGAACATGCAAAAATCAAATAAAAGCGGCCAAACTAGAGACCGAGAGATTAATTACCAAAGAGTAAAACTAACCCTAAAATGTTCTTCAATTATATAAATGCTAAAAAGTATAAATCTGAAGGTGTCGGTCCTTTAAAGAGTAATGAGGGGGGAGCCGCAGAGAGTGACGAGGAGAAAGCAAAGCTGTTAAATATTTTTTTCTCCAATGCATTCACTGAGGAAAATAAACTGTCAGATGACATGCAGAATGTAAAAATAAATTTTCCATTAAAATTTTCCTGTCTAACCCAGGAAGAAGTACATCAGCGACTTAAAAAGATTAAAATAGACAAATCGCCAGGACCGAATGGCATACACCCCCGTATCCTAAGGGAATTAAGTAATGTCATAGCCAGACCCTTATTTTTGATATTTGCGGACTCTATACTGACAGGGAATGTCCCACAGGATTGGTGCATGGCAAATGTGGTGCCAATATTCAAAAAGGGTCCAAAAACAGAGCCTGGAAACTATAGGCCGGTAAGTTTAACATCTGTTGTGGGTAAACTGTTTGAAGGTTTTCTGAGAGATGCAATCTTAGCGCATCTCAACGGAAATAAGCAAATAACGCCATATCAGCATGGCTTAGTGAGGGATCGGTCATGCCAAACTAATTTAATCAGTTTCTATGAGGAGGTAAGTTCTAGACTTGACAGCGGCGAATCAATGGATGTCGTATATCTGGACTTCTCCAAACCATTTGACACTGTACCACATAAAAGGTTAGTATATAAACTGAGAATGCTCGGACTGGGAGAAAACCTCTGTATGTGGGTAAGTAACTGGCTCAATGATAGAAAACAGAGGGTGGTTATTAATAGTACACACTCAGATTAGGTCACTGTCACTAGTGGGGTACCTCAGGGGTCAGTATTGGGCCCTATTTTCTTCAATATATTTATTAATGATCTTGTAGAAGGCTTCCATAGTAAAGTATCAATTTTCGCAGATGACACTAAACTGTGTAAAGTAATTAACACTAAGGAGGACAGTATACTACTACAGAGGGATCTGGATAGATTGGAGGCTTGGGCAGATAAGTGGCAGATGAGGTTTAACACTGACAAATGTAAAGTTATGCACATAGGAAGGAATAATGCAAGTCACCCGTACATACTAAATGGTAAAACACTCGGTAAAACTGACATGGAAAAGGATCTAGGAATTTTAATAAACAGCAAACTAAGCTGCAAAAACCAGTGTCAGGCAGCTGCTGCCAAGGCCAATAAGATAATGGGTTGCATCAAAAGGGGCATAGTAGCCCGTGATAAGAACATAGTCCTACCACTTTACAAATCGCTAGTCAGACCACACATGGAGTACTGTGTACAGTTCTGGGCTCCTGTAAACAAGGCAGACATAGCAGAGCTGGAGAGGGTCCAGAGGAGGGCAACTAAAGTAATAACTGGAATGGGGCAACTACAGTAACCTGAAAGATTATCAAAATTAGGGTTATTCACTTTAGAAAAAAGACGACTGAGGGGAGATCTAATTAATATGTATAAATATATCAGAAATTAGTACAGAGATCTATCCCATCATCTATTTATCCCCAGGACTGTGACTGTGACGAGGAGACATCCTCTGCGTCTGGAGGAAAGAAGGTTTGTACACAAACATAGAAAAGGATTCTTTACGGTAAGAGCAGTGAGACTATGGAACTCTCTGCCTGAGGAGGTGGTGATGGTGAGTACAATAAAGGAATTCAAGAGGGGCCTGGATGTATTTCTGGAGCGTAATAATATTACAGGCTATAGCTACTAGAGAGGGGTCGTTGATCCAGGGAGTTAGTCTGATTGCCTGATTGAAGTCGGGAAGAAATTATTTATTCCCCTAAAGTGGGGAAAATTGGCTTCTACCTCACAGTTGTTTTTTTTTTGCCTTCCTCTGGATCAACTTGCAGGATAACAGGCCGAACTGGGTGGACAAATGTATTTTTTCGGCCTTATGTATTATGTTACTATGTTATATTCCGTTTTTTGTGAGGCAAGGTTTTGGCACCGTTTTGTTATTTTACATTTTTTACAAGATTCATCTGACAGGGTAGATCATGTGCTTTTTTTTTATAGAGCAGGTTGCTGTGGACGCAATGATATCAAATATGTCTATTTTTTTTGTTTCAGTTTTACATAATAAAGCATTTTTGAAAAATAAATGTGACAATTTTATAGAGCTGATAGTTATGGACGTGGCAATACCTAATATGTATACTTTTTCTTATTTATTTAAGTTTTACACAATAATAGCATTTTTGAAACAAAAAAAAATGATGTTTTAGTGTCTCCATAGTCTAAGAGCAATAGCTTTTTTGATTTTTGTGCGATTGCCTTACATAGGGTATCATTTTTTATTGGTACTATTTTGGGGGTCATACGCCTTTTTGATCACTTGGTGTTGCACTTTTTGTGATGTAAGGTGACAAAAATGGCTTTTTTGGTAATGTTTTAATTTTTTAATTTTTTACAGTGTTCACCTGAGTGGTTAGGTCATGTGATATTTTTATCGAGCATGTTGTTACGGACGCGGCGATACCTAATATGTACACATTTTTTTAATTTATTTCACTTTAACACAATACTAGCATATTTGAAATAATGATGTTTTAGTGTCTCCATGTTCTAAGAGCTATATTTTTTTTATTTTTTGAGATTTTCTGATCTAGGGTCTCATTTTTTGCGTCATGAGGTGACAGTTTTATTGGTACCATTTTCTTTGACATACGCCTTTTTGATCGCTTGGTGTTACACTTTTTGTGATGTAAGGTGACAAAAAAGGCTTTTTTGACACAGTTTTTATTTTATTTTTTTATGGTGTTTATTGGACGGGGTCGATCATTTGATATATTTATAGAGACGGTCATTATGGATATGGTGATACCTAATATGTTTCTTTTTTTTTTTTATAGGAAAAGGCAATTAATTTTTTAAATTAACATTTTTATTTATTTATTTATTTTGACGTTTATTATTTTCACTTTTTTTTTTTATCAAGTCTTACTTGGATCTTGAAGATCCAGTGGGGCTGAAGGCTGTACTATACTTTGAAATGCTCTTGCATTTCAAAGTATAATACTATCAGATTTCCTGTAGATGGCAACACCGGACGCCTTTGCAAAGTGCCCGGTTGCCATGGCAACCATCGAGCACTGCCATTGCAGCGCGGCAGCCCTGATGGTTGAGAGAGGGAACCCCCTCCCTCTATTAACCCCATGGATGCCGCTGCCGCAGCATCTAAAGGGTTACAGAGGAGTGTCAGCATACAGCTGACACTCGCTGCTGATGGCGGCGGCTCAGGAACAGAGCCGTCTCCATCAAATACAGCAGGGGGACCGCATGGGGGAAGGGGGCACAGATGGGGGCAGGATGCATGGATGGGGGAGGGGGGACCGCATCAGGGGCACAGTTGGGGGCAGGATACATGGATAGGGGGACTGCATCAGGGGCAGGCGGGGACACATGGGAGAGGCAGGGCTCACAGGGGGGTTTGGAAGTGCACAGGGGGGGGCACAGATGGGGACCACAGATCGGGGGGCACCAGGACACATTACCTTATTTCAGGCTCTGATCTGCAGAATGAAGATGAGAACCTGGAACAAGCACTTTTACACTGCCGCAATCCTATTGGTTAGTCTGCATATATTTTTTAATTTTTCTGCCGATCGTCTTGTGTAGGGACTTGTCTTGTTTTTAGCGGGAAGAGTCAATATTTTTATTGGTTGTATTTTGGGATACATATGATTTTTTTAATTGCTCGATATTACACTTTTTTGGGGCAAGCCAGAGTTTTTATATAATTTTTTTTTACGGCATTCACCTGATGAAGTAGATCATGTGATATTTTTATAGAGCTGGTTATTATGGATGCGGTCATATCTAATACAGTATGTCTCTTTTTTTTATAAAAAATGGCTTGATGATGGCTTTTTTTTTAAACTTTTTTTTTCACATTTTATTTATGTTCCAGCATGGGATTTCAACTTTTGAGGCTCTGATCACGGTTTCAATTCAGCATAATACATGCTGTATTGTGCTACATTGAAACTGTCAGTTTCACACACCTATGAGACCCAGACCTGGGGCCTGAGGTTGCCATGGCAGCCATCAGCCCCTGCCACCGCTGCACGGGGGGCCGATGGAGAGACAGTGAAAGCTCCCTCCCTCTGCGAACCTTGGGCTTCCAGAAGGGGTTAAGGTAAAGAAGCTGTTGGTCTGCAACAATCTGTGATTTATTCAGAACCTATTATTAGTGACATTTGCGACACAATGCTCATATATCTGATTTCTTTATCATGTAAATCATTGCACATGCTGAATTGTGAATTTGAAATTATGTCCACCAGTCATGGCCAGCTATACAATGATACTTAATCTTCTTTCTTCCATCACAGCTTTAATGAATGTGACTTATGAACAAAGTTACATATTATTCAGTGCCATCTTCTTGCACATACTGTATATACTCTGTACTCGTGATATATCCATTCTACTATCAATACATTTTGTTTCTGCTCTCAGTATTCCACATAATGTCACCACAAGCTCAACAGATGTCTGTGGATATGATTCATGTCAACCAAACAAAATTTATTCTGGTTGGTTTTACACTTGGTCCTAGTGCACAGAACATTGTATTCTTACTGTTTTTTGTACTTTACTTGATATCTCTGATTGGAAACTTGTCAATTATTACTGCTGTCTGGTTGGACAAGCGCCTCCATACTCCCATGTATTTCTTCCTCAGCAGCTTGGCTTTTTTAGATATTTGGTTCATATCATCCACAGTCCCTAAATTGCTCATGATACTTGCTTACAACAGCAAAATCATTTCTATATCTGGTTGTATCCTGCAGTTGTATTTCTATGTATCATTAGGTACTATCGAATTTTATCTTTTAGCTGTGATGTCAGTGGATCGTTATGTAGCAATTTCTCATCCATTGAGGTATCATTCAATCATTACGAACAAGGTCTGTCTTTCGTTAGTGTTAATATCCTGGGTATTTGGATTTATTACTTTTATCTATCCCACAATGTTAATGTTTGGTTTGTCTTTCTGTGGTCCATATGAGATCAATCATTTCTTCTGTGATAGTTCAGCAGTTGTAAAGATAAGTTGCTCTGATATACATCAGTTTGATATGGTTTTTGCCAGCTTTGCCTCAGCTGTGATTTTGGGTTCTTTCTGTCTCACATTAATTTCCTATTGTAATATTCTCTTTACCATATTAATGATACCCTCTAAAAGGGGAAAAATCAAAGCTTTCTCAACTTGCGCCTCTCATTTCACAGTGGTCTCATTGGTTTATGGCAGTGCCATCTTTATCTATGTGCGACCAGTTGAGAGTTCCTCTCCTGACCTAAACAAAGTTGTTGCCCTTCTTAATAGTATCATGACACCAGTGCTTAATCCATTTATTTACACTTTGCGGAATAGACAGGTCCAACAAGTCTTCAGGGAAATAGGGATGAAGTTTGTTCCTAATAAAAGTTCCATTCTACTAAAATAATAAATAACATAAATTCACATTTATAATCTCTTCCACATCTTTCTTGCTTCAGCTACAAACTAGACCTTCCTTATCATGCATCTATGCCTTTAGCAGGGGACAATATTGATAGCTAATAGTGCTGGCCCGTCCACTTTTCCGCACACGCCACACTCCCTTTTTTTAGACCTGGTGTGAGGGGGGAAGAAGTCACAGATTCTGTGCGTGCGACAGAATTGAGCCAGATATATGCCACAAAAGTTTGGAAGGGAAGGAGCACAATATGTCTTTTGGAGGGCAGATTTTACTGGAATAATTTTCAAGCACCATGCCACAGTTGTAGTGACTTTCAGGTACCCCTACAGTGGACACCCCAAAATGTGACTTCATTTTGGAAACTACACCCACGAAGGAATTTTTAAAAGGTTGTAGTGAGCACCTTGGCCCAAAGATATTTAATAAAAATTTTAAATCTTTGACTGTAAAAATAAAAAATTACTTAGTTTTTCATTTTTACAAGGGATAACAGGAGAAAGTCACCCCATAATTTGTTACTCATTTTCTCCTAAATACAACAACACCCCATAAGTGGTCTTAAAGTCCTGTATGGGCACACTGCAGGGCTCAGAAGGGAAGGAGTGCATGTGCATTTGAAACCTACTTTGGCATTAACCCACAATTACCTAGGCTGTGAGTTTAAGTTAAAAAAAAAAACAATAGGTAACTGCATTTTAGTAACCCCACCCCTCCCAGAATTCATCAATGAGTCTCGTGAGAATTTTGACTAGAGATGAGTGAAAATTTAAAAAATTCAACTTGGACGCTTTGCCGAATTTTCCCAAAAATTTGTGATGAAGCACATACAAAATCAGCTATTTTCTAGCTGCAGGGAGCCTGTTCATCATTGTACATCATAGAAACATGCAAAGCTAGTCCGCTGCGGTGATGAAACAGTCATCAGTATGACAGGCAATCGATAGGCGTCACTATTAGGCTACATTCACACGTCAGTATTTTTCTATAATCCGATTTTCTGTTCATTTTTTGCGGATCCGTTGCTCCTGAAAATGTTTCCGTATGTCTTCCGTATGTCATCCGTTTTTTGCGGATCCGCAAAAAACGGAAACATGTATAAATTTCAATAAGCAAATAAAGTTGTTTGGATTTCTTGAAAAAAAAAAAATAAAAATTAAATGTAATTTCCAGGAACGGATTCCGTATAAAACGGATGACATACGGAATGACATCCGTATGTCTTCCGTTTTTTGCGGATCCTATGACTTTGTATTGTACCAGGATCCGATTTTTCAGGAAAAGAATAGGACATGTTTTATATTTAAACGGACATGCGGAACGGAACAACGGAAACGGACAGCACACATTGTGCTGTCCGTTTTTTTCCAGGACCCATTGAAAATGAATGGCTCCAGATCTGGTCCAGATCTGTTCCAGAAAAAACGGAACAGATCAGGAAAGAAAAAACGGACGTGTGAATGGACCCTTAGAATCAGTTCACGCTTCACTTATTTGGTCAGTTATGGGGCCAAAACTGATCAAATAACTCAAATGTGAACTGAGCCTTACAGGTCAATGTTAGCATCAGGTATAAACCTTGTAGTGGCCCAAGATTGTATTATAGAGTGAAAGACCACACTCCTTTTACACTGTCTGATGATTCCACATCGATTTCTATAAAACCCTTTTCTGGTACACGCTGATACAAGTAGTGGCACCATGACACAGTGGAGAGGGTGTTAGCAGTAAGTTTGTGTTGACGTCACTTTTTATTTTTCCCTTCTTCTGAAATGTCACAAGAACAACCCCAAAAAAATGGATCCTGTCTTTTAAGTACCCACCTTCACATGGTCAGCCTTTGGTCCATAATCCATCAGTTTTGCTAAGGCCAAAAAAAAGTAGAGTAGATCCAAAACAGAGATGACACGTGAATGGAATATTTGCATGTCTTCTGTGTTTTGTACCCTCCCCTGCTTTTGGCTTCCAAATATGAGCATATCCTGATGCAAAATAGGGACAGATAGAAGGGTAAAATAAATGGTGATATGGTGATGTCAACAAGACCAAACAGGGACACTAGTGGCCCAGTCACAGAGTGGTGAGGGTGGCAAACACGTGAGGAGTCAAAATAGTGGCCCAGTCACAGAGTGGGGAAGTGAGGGGGCAACAGCAGTGGCAGTGACAGCACAACATGGTGGGTGGCAGTAGGAGAAGTTGGCAGCAGAGGCAGCAGGAGTGCAGCATCAGGCAGGTGGCAGTATCAGAATGCAGGTGGCCAGAAGAAACTGTTTTTTTTTCACAAAGTTTTGGTGTGGCATCGACAATGATATAGCCTGATGCATCAGGCACTGGTGTGTGGAAAACCTGGATGATCCACGCCTGATTCATCTTTACAAAGGATAGTCTGACAAAATTTTGGGTATCTTTACAAAGGATAGTATAGTCTCTAAAAATTTTGGGTGGAAAGGCAAGTTCTCTTTGGGGTAACTATGCCCCCTGCCACACTAAACACCAACTCTGATGTCACACTACTGGCAGGGCAGGAAAACTTGTCCAGGGCAAACTCGGCCAGTTGGGGCCACAAATCAAGTTTGGCTGCCCAGTAGTCTAAGGGATCTTGGATGTGGGGTGGCAGGGTGCAGTCAAAGTATGCAACCACCCATTGCTTCAGGTTCTGCTCAATGTCCTGCTACTGCTAGTGGGTAGTTTCTTCAGTAGGCGGGTTCATTAGATTCTCCAGACTTAAGTTGCTGCTAATAGAGCTGGTACTCCTCCTGCCCCCCACCACCTCCAGCAGTTATGGCAGTGGAGCGTGGAGCCCAGACAGACCTTATTAAGGATGGATGATGGCGCACATAGGCAGTTTATCCTCCAGCTCAGTAAATGGAAAAAATGCCCCCATTTTGGCCTGGTATGAAGGGTCTAACATAGTAGCGAGCCAGTAGTCATCCCTCTGCCGAATGGTGATAATATGGCTGTCACTACACAAGCAAGTCAGCATGCATTTGGCTTATTGCGCAAGACTCAGAGGGACTCCTGCCTCCATCTCTAGAGATGAGCGAATTTCAGAAATTCGATTCTGTCGGTTCGTCAAATTTTTCAAAAGATTTTATTCGATCCGAATTTATTCGTGATGAATCACGTTAAAAAACAGCTATTTTCTGGCTGCTGAGAGCCTGCATAGTAGTGTAGAACACTGTGCATTGCAGAAACATGCATAGGAAGTAATGTGGAGCACGAATATTCAAATAGCGAATTTTTATTGTGAATATCGCCACTTTGAGAATTCGCGAATATTTAAAATAAAGTGCTATATATTCGTTATATCGAATATTCAGCATTTTTTTTTCCATCTGAACACATGATTCCTCTCTGCTTCTTGCTTGTGGACCAATGAGAAGGAAGCAATGTCAACTTCACAACAATATTTAGTGCACCAATCAGTAATCTGTAGTCAGACCTGCTAAAATGTGAAGTTGCACGTAGTGCGATAAAATATTCTAATCACTGCCGATTAGCACAATCGAGAATATATTGGAGCACTTGACTCTATCTGCATATAAAGCTATTCTAATGTTCTGCCGTGCCAACCATATTCTCCAGTCTCAGGAAAATTATATCAGCTTGAAAAATGTAGCCAAAGTGACCCACACCTGTATTTTGCGTTACAAATTCGCATTACGCGATTTTTACATTGCCGATTTATCACATTCACATTCAATAAAATAATCTTGAATTTTTGAAATTCGCTAATTTTCTACAAAATATTTGTGAAATATCTCAAATTCTAATATAGCCCCTGCCGCTCATCACTAATAGGGAGCCTGTTGTGCTAGTGAAACAGTACTGTGAGTCAATATGACATGCAGATGATAGGCGTTACTATTAGAATCACTTCACACCTCACTTATTTGGTCAGTTACGGGGTCATAACTTACTAAATAACTCAAGTGTGAACTCAGCCTTACAGGTCAGTGTTAATGTCAAGAAGTACACTCCTTTTACACAGTCGTCAGCTGATTCCACATAGATTTCCACAGAACCTGTTCTGCTACATGCTGAAACAAGTAGTGCCACCATCACCGAGTGGTGAGGTGGCAACAGCATGAGTCGTCAGCACAGTGGCCCAGTCACAGTGGCCCAGGCCGAGTCAGCTGAGTGCTGAAGGTGGAATCGCATGAGGAATTGCAGGAGGAATCACATGAGTCGTCAACACAGTGGCCCAGTCACAGAGTGGTGAGGGTGGGAATCGCATGAGGAATTGCATGAGTTGTCAACACAGTGGCCCAGTCACAGAGTGGTGAGGGTGGGAATCGTATAAGGAATCGCATGAGAAATCACATGAGTTGTCAACACAGTGGCCCAGTCACAGAGTGGTGAGGGTGGGAATCGCATGAGGAATTGCATGAGTTGTCAACACAGTGGCCCAGTCACAGAGTGGTGAGGATGGGAATCGTATAAGGAATCGCATGAGAAATCACATGAGTTGTCAACACAGTGGCCCAGTCACAGAGTGGTGAGGGTAGGAATCGCATGAGTGACACCTGAAAACACTATAATAGTGAGGGAACACGACCACCGGCTCCCTGCACTCAATACGGAGGGAGTCAGGGTCACCTAGAATCAAGCCAACAGGAAAACACAAATAAAGGAATAGACTTATCTGAGGAACCAGCAGTTTCAGCATCTAGCAGTGAGCACAATCCAGGAAGTAGTATAAACCGCAAAGTGAGGCAGTATGGGAGGGGATATAAAGGGAGGCAATCACTGCTAATCGATGACAGCTGGGAGAGGGAGAAGAGATGACAAAACGAAACCAAAACAAAAGAACATCATGCAAGAGGTACTGAAGAACGTCTGTCAGAACTTCTCAGAGATCTGGCGGTCGTCAACACAGTGGCCCAATCACAGAGTGGTGAGGGTAGGAATCGCATAAGTAGTCAACACAGTGGCCCAGTCACAGAGTGGTGAAGTGACAGCAGCATAAGGAGACCACAGAGTGGTGAGGTGGCAGCAGCATGAGGAGCCCACAGAGTGGTGACGTGGCAGCAACATGAGGAGACCACAGAGTGGTGAAGTGGCAGCAGCATGAGGATTCACAGAGTGTTGAGGTGGCAGCATGAGGGACCACAGAGTGGCCAAGTGACAGAGTGGTGAGGTAGCAGCAGCATGAGGAGACTATAGAGTGGTGAGGTGGCAGCAATATGAGGAGACCACAGAGTGTTGAGGTGGCAGCAGCATGAGGAGACCACAGAGTGTCCAGTGACAGAGTGGGGAGGTGGGGGGCAATACCAGTACCAGCTAAAGATGGTGGGTGGCAGTAGGAGCACTTGGTAGCAGGTGTGTGCCATTAGGCCGGCGGCATCATCAGAATAGTAGCTGAAGCAGGTAGCCAGAAAAAAAAACAGGTCTCTTTTGACAAAGTTTTGGTGTGGCACCATGGATGTTCTAGTCTGATGCATCAGGCACTGGTGTCTGGAAATCCTGGCTGATCATCTTGACAAAGGTCAGTTTCTCTACATTTTGGGTGGACAGGCGAGTTCTCTTTGGGGTAACTATGGCCCCTGCCGCACTAATAACCTGCTCTGATTCCACATTACTGGCCTGGCAGGAAAGCTGGTCCAGGGCAAACTCGGTCAGTTGTGGCCACAAATCCAGTTTGGCTGCCAAGTAGTCCAGCAGATCTTCGATGTGGGGTGGCAGGGTACAGTCCAAGTATGCCACAACCTGCTGGTTCAGGTTATGCTCCATGTCTACCTGCTGTTTATAGTGAGTAGTTTCTTCAGTAGGCGGGTGAAGAAAACTGCTCATCAGGGACTCTAGGCTTAAGTTGCTGCTGATGGAGCTGGTACTGCTCCTGACCCCCCACACCACCCCCAGCAGCCATGGCAGTGGAACGTGAACGCAGAAGGGGCCCCCAGGTCATATCACGTGAGGATGGGCGATGGCGCACATAGGCATCTTGACAACTGACTACATAGGATGTTTCGATAGTAGTTCAGTTCGTCCTCCCTCTCAGCGGGTGTAAAAAGGCCCCCATTTCGGGCCAGAAGCAAGGGTCTAACATGGTGGAGAGCCAGTAGTCATCCCTCTGCCGAATGGTGACAATTCGTCTATCACTACGCAAGCAAGTGAGCATGCATCGGGCCATGTGCACAAGTGACTCGGAGGGACTCCCTGCCTCCATCTCCACTGCATACTGCCACGATGTATCTTGGTAATCTGCCTCGTGTTCCTCATCGCCCTGTAGCTCCTGCTCCTCCTCTCCTGTCACCTGTGTAGAAAAAACACCCATTTCTGTACGTATTGCTTGTGCTTAATGTCCTCCTCCTCCTCCTCTAGTTCAGCCCCCACAGGGCACATTTGGCCATGAGATGTAGTGACCACGTCTTCTGTCCCCTGGCCAGCCAGATTTAGCAGCATCTGTTCCAGGAAATAAAGCAGTGGAATTACGTTGTTCATCCCATAGTCCTGGCGACTGACAAATAAAGTAGCCTCCTTAAAGGGCCCGAGCAAACGTCAGGTGTCACGCATGAGCTGCCACTGGCTAAGATCGAAGTTACACAGGGGAATACCTCTGTCCGCCTTTATCATCAAGAAATCATTTATGGCCTTTCTCTGTTCATATAATTGGTCCAACAAATGGAAGGTGGAGTTCCAACGGGTGGAAACGTTGCATATCAGCCGATGTTGGGAATGCCATTTTGCATTTGCAGCTCAAGGAGTGTGTGCTTTGCACTGTAAGAGTGGCTGAAGTACATGCACAGTTTCCTGGCCATTTTCAGGATGTCTTGCAGATGGGTGGAAGACTTCAGGAACCTCTTTACAATCACATTGAACACGTGGGTCATGCATAGCGCATGACTCAGACCTCCTTGACGCAGCACCGACACCATGTCATTCCCGTTTTCAGTGACCATGGTTTCGAATTTGAGTTGTCGAGGAGAAATCCAGGATTCAATTTCTTAATGAAGAACGCGGAGCAGTTCCTCCCCTGTGTGACCCCGTTCGCTCAGGCAAACTTGTGGTATGCTGGAGGAGGACTGTGAATTATCCCTGCAGTGGAGGCTAATGACACGGTGGAGGATGAGGAGGTAAAGGCAGACATTGTCACAGGACCAATGGCGTGAGAACGTGGAGGAAGCAGCGGCGTCACCTGACCAAGTTGGTCAGCTGGTGAAGGGCAGTATACATAAATACTGTATGTAGGTGTCAATTTGGTTAATAAGGCTCACCTTATTTTGTTGTGCAACCATAGGCACAACGCTAGTGTAAACAGGTATGGAGAAGAGGTCGGTGCTGCCAATGTCGACCAATCCTCGTTATGAGGGGTTGCTGACCCCCAGAAGGAAGGTGACTCAATAATAGCAGGAGTGGTGTGGGCAAGACTTTGCCCACGTGACATTGACACTTCTTTTGCCACAACTTGACGACCACAGGATTAAGAAGATTATCTTTATATTTCAAAGAGATGACAACACGTTTCGGAGCAACAGAGCTCAATTTTCAAGTCTAAAAGGTACATATAGAATAAAGATATAAAGTGCAAAAATCACAATATAACAGAAAAAAAATGAATTTTCCGTAGATAATTAAAAATATAGCATGATAAAATAAATGCTTAGATGTAAACCTATGGGCAATATTTTCATTTTTTTTATTTTATTACCGTATTTTTCGCCCCATAAGACGCAGTACCCCCCCCAAAAAAAGGTGGGGGGAAATGCCCCTGCGTCTTATGGGGTGAATACTAATTACTAACATAATGGAAGCGCTCATTAGTACCGGAGGACCAGGAAAGCGGTGAAGGCTCTGTACTGCTTCCTGGTCCTCGGCTGTGAAGGCTGTACATAGCGTGAGGGCGATCTGTGACCTCACGCTGTGCAGACCGGTTCACAGCACATGCGGCGGCAGGAGGAAGAAGATCACGATGTCGGTGAGGAGAGGCAGCGGGCCAAGCAGGAGAGTTAAGTGTTTTTTATTTTTATTTTATAAAACATGAGGCAATCTGGGGCAATATGGAGATGCTGGGGGCTGATCAGGGGCAATATGGAGATGCTGGGGGCTGATTAAGGGCTAATATGGAGATGCTGGGGGCTGATTAAGGGCTAATATGGAGAAGCTGGGAGCTGATCAGGGGCAAAATGGAGGTGCTGGGGGCTGATCTGGGGCAATATGGAGATGCTGGGGATGATCAGGGGCAATATGGAGATGCTGGTGGATGATATGAGGACATGGGGGCTCCTAGGGTCTGATATGAGGCAATGGGCACTGCTGGGGGCTAATATGAGAGGCAATGGGGGCTGCTGGGGCTGATATGAGGCAAAGGGGACTGCTGGGGCTGATGAGAGGCATGGGGCTCTAATCTTACAGATATTGCATCGCTAGCGCTCCCTTCAGAATCACGGCACCGCAAAGCGATTTCCAATTCAATTAGCAAACCCGAATTGCGTAAATAGCCATTGAGAAAATTCAGGGTGAAATGTTGGTTTGTGAACACCAGATGGCGCATGGCACTACAGTCAGTAGTGCAGGTAAAGTGCAGTTTTTTTCCTGCTGGAGACCCTTTCACTGCTGGTGCCTTTCACTGCGCTTCTGGTGGAGTAGGTGTTTATTAATTAAATCAGGACAATAGCTATCTTATTTAATCAGTTTTGTCCATAGTGATAGTGCCAACATTACAATAAAAGATGGACACTTTACTTTCAGTGAGTCCGCGATCCCGAGATAACACCTGGTGTTTAGAGTTGAGCGAACACCTGGATGTTCGGGTTCGAGAAGTTCGGCCGAACTTCCCAGAAATGTTCGGGTTCGGGATCCGAACCCGACCCGAACTTCGTCCCGAACCCGAACCGCATTGAAGTCAATGGGGACCCGAACTTTTCGGCACTAACAAGGCTGTAAAACAGCCCAGGAAAGGGCTAGAGGGCTGCAAAAGGCAGCAAAATGTAGTTAAATCCCCTGCAAACAAATGTGGATAGGGAAATGGATTAAAATTAAAATAAAATAAAAATAAATTAACCAATATCAATTGGAGAGAGGTCCCATAGCAGAGAATCAGTCTTCATGTCATAGCAGAGAATCAGGCTTTACATCACCCAAAACTGGAACAGTCCATTGTCAGATATTTAGGCCCCGGCACCCAGGCAGAGAAGAGAGGGCCCATAACATAGAATCTGGCTTCATGTCAGCAGAGAATCAGTCTTCATGTCATAGCAGAGAATCAGGCTTCACGTCACCCACCACTGGAACAGTCCATTGTCAGATATTTAGGCCCAGGCACCCAGGCAGAGGAGAGAGGTCCCATAGCAGAGAATCTGGCTTCATGTCAGCAGAGAATCAGTCTTCATGTCATAGCAGAGAATCAGTCTTCATGTCATAGCAGAGAATCAGGCTTCACGTCAGCCAAAACTGGAACAGTCCATTGTCATATATTTAGGCCCCGGCACCCAGACAGAGGAGAGAGGTCCCATAACAGAGATGCAGGCTTCATGTCAGCAGAGAATCAGTCTTCATGTCATAGCAGAGAATCAGGCTTCACGTCAGCCAGAAGTTGAATGGGGCCGAACCATAAGTCAGTACGTGGAGGGGTGTGCACACGTACTGTTCCACCATGTTAGTGAAATGTTGCCTCCTGCTAACACGTTCCGTATCAGGTGGTGGTGCAGTTAGCTGTGGCGTGGTGACAAAACTTTTCCACATCTCTGCCATGCTAACCCTGCCCTCAGAGGAGCTGGCCCGTGACACAGCTGCGTTGGCGACCTCTTGCTCCTCCTCTGCCTTAGCCTTGGGCTTCCACTTGTTCCCCTGTGACATTTGGGAATGCTCTCAGTAGTGCGTCTACCAACGTGCGCTTGTACTCGCGCATCTTCCTATCACGCTCCAGTGCAGGAAGTAAGGTGGGCACATTGTCTTTGTACCGGGGATCCAGCAGGGTGGCAACCCAGTAGTCCGCACACGTTAAAATGTGGGCAACTCTGCTGTCGTTGCGCAGGCACTGCAGCATGTAGTCGCTCATGTGTGCCAGGCTGCCCAGAGTTAAGGACAAGCTGTCCTCTGTGGGAGGCGTATCGTCATCGTCCTGCGTTTCCGCCCAGCCACGCACCAGTGATGGGCCAGAGCTGCGTTGGGTGCCACTCCGCTGTGAACATGCTTCATCCTCATCCTCCTCCACCTCCTCCTCATCCTCGTCCTCCTCGTCCTTCAGTAGTGGGCCCTGTCTGGCCACATTTGTACCTGGCCTATGCTGTTGCAAAAAACCTCCCTCTGAGTCACTTCTAAAAGACTGGCCTGAAAGTGCTAAAAATGACCCCTCTTCCTCCTCCTCCTCCTTCTGGGCCACCTCCTCTTCCATCATCGCCCTAAGGCCTCTTTCACATGGGCGTTGCGGGAAAATGTGCGGGTGCATTGCTGGAACACCCGCGATTTTTCCGCGCGAGTGCAAAACATTGTAATGCGTTTTGCACTCGCGTGAGAAAAATCACGCATGTTTGGTACCCAAACCCGAACTTCTTCACAGAAGTTCGGGCTTGGGTTAGGTATTCTGTAGATTTTATTATTTTCCCTTATAACATGGTTATAAGGGAAAATAATAGCATTCTGAATACAGAATGCTTAGTAGGTGATCAATTGAGGGTTAAAAAAAAATAAAAAAATTCACTCACCTTCTCCTCTTGTTCGCGTAGGTCCCGGTCTCTTCTTTACTTCTTTAATGATGAGCTGTGGGCTAAAGGAACTTTGGTGACGTCAGATCACATGCTCCAATCACATGGTACATCACCGTGGTGATGGACCATGTGATTGGAGCATGTGATCTGACGTCACCACAGGTCCTAGCCGATAGTTCATCTTTTGAGAAGTAAAGATGAGACCGGGACCTATGCGAACAAGAGGAGAAGGTGAGTTAATTATTATTTTTTTTTTAACCCTCAATTGATCACCTACTAAGCATTCTGTATTCAGAATGCTATTATTTTCCCTTATAACCATGTTATAAGGGAAAATAATACAGTGAATAGACTGTCACCTAGCAACCATGCGTGAAAATCGCACCGCATCCGCACTTGCTTGCGGATGCTTGCGATTTTCACGCAACCCCATTCACTTCTATGGGGCCTGCGTTGCGTGAAAAACGCAGAATATAGAGCATGCTGCGATTTTCACGCAACGTGCAAGTGATGCGTGAAAATCAACGCTCATGTGAACAGCCCCATAGAAATGAATGGGTCGGTATTCAGTGTGGGTGCAATGCGTTCAACTCACGCATCGCATCCGCGCGGAATACTCACCCGTGTGAAAGGGGCCTAAGTGTTTTCTCAAGGAGACATAGAAGTGGTATTGTAACGCTGATAACGGCGTCATCGCCACTGGCCATGTTGGTGGAGTACTCGAAACAGCGCAACAGGGCACACAGGTCTCACATGGAGGCCCAGTCATTGGTGGTGAAGTGGTGCTGTTCCGCAGTGCGACTGACCCGTGCGTGCTGCAGCTGAAACTCCACTATGGCCTGCTGCTGCTCGCACAGTCTGTCCAGCATGTGCAAGGTGGAGTTCCGCCTGGTGGGCACGTCGCATATGAGGCGGTGAGCGGGAAGGCCGAAGTTACGCTGTAGCACAGACAGGCGAGCAGCGGCAGGATGTGAACGCCGGAAGCGCGCACAGACGGCTCGCACTTTATGCAGCAGCTCTGACATGTCGGGGTAGTTGTGAATGAACTTCTGCACCACCAAATTCAGCACATGCGCCAGGCAAGGGATGTGCGTCAAACCGGCGAGTCCCAGAGCTGCAACGAGATTTCGCCCATTATCGCACACCACCAGGCCGGGCTTGAGGCTCACCGGCAGCAACCACTCGTATGTCTGTTGTTCTATACCCCGCCACAACTCCTGTGCGATGTGGGGCCTGTCCCCCAAACATATGAGTTTCAGAATGGCCTGCTGACGTTTACCCCGGGCTGTGCTGAAGTTGGTGGTGAAGGTGTGTGGCTGACTGGATGAGCAGGTAGAAGAAGAGGAGGAGGAAGCCGAGTAGGAGGAGGAGGCAACAGGAGGCAAAGAATGTTGCCCTGCGATCCTTGGCGGCAGAAGGACGTGCGCCAAACAGCTCTTAGCCTGGGGCCCAGCCGCCACTACATTTATTCAGTGTGCAGTTAGGGAGATAGAGCGTCCCTGGCCGTGCTTACTGGTCCACGTATCTGTGGTTAGGTGGACCTTGCCACAGATGGCGTTGCGCAGTGCACACTTGATTTTACCGGATACTTGGTTGTGCAGGGAAGGCACGGCTCTCTTGGAGAAGTAGTGGCGGCTGGGAACAACATACTGTGGGACAGCAAGCAACATGAGCTGTTTGAAGCGGTCTGTGTCCACCAGCCTGAATGACAGCATTTCATAGGCCAGTAGTTTAGAAATGCTGGCATTCAGGGCCAGGGATCGAGGGTGGCTAGGTGGGAATTTACGCTTTCTCTCAAATGTTTGTGAGATGGAGAGCTGAACGCTGCCGTGTGACATGGTTGAGATGCTTGGTGACGGAGGTGGTGGTGTTGGTGGTACATCCTCTGTTTGCTGGGCTTCAGGTGCCAACGTTCCCCCAGAGGCGGAGGAAGAGGCCGAGGCGGCGGCAGCAGCAGAAGAGGTAGCAGGGGGAGCCTGAGTGAGTTCCTTGTTTTTAAGGTGTTTACTCCACTGCAGTTCATGCTTTGCATGCAGGTGCCAGGTCATGCAGGTTGTGCTAAGGTTCAGAACGTTAATGCCTCGCTTCAGGCTCTGATGGTACAGCGTGCAAACCACTCGGGTCTTGTCATCAGCACATTGTTTGAAGAACTGCCATGCCAGGGAACTCCTTGAAGCTGCCTTTGTGGTGCTCGGTCCCAGATGGCGGTGGCCAGTAGCAGACGGACTCTCTTGGCGGCGGGTGTTCTGCTTTTGCCCACTGCTCCCTCTTTTGCTACGCTGTTGGCTCGGTCTCACCACTGCCTCTTCCTCCGAATTCTGGAAGTCAGTGGCACGACCTTCATTCCATGTGGGGTCTAGGACCTCATCGTCCCCTGCATCGTCTTCCACCCAGTCTTCCTCCCTGACCTCCTGTTCAGTCTGCACACTGCAGAAAGACGCAGCAGTTGGCACCTGTGTTTCGTCATCATCAGAGACGTGCTGAGGTGGTATTCCCATGTCCTCATCAGGAAACATAAGTGGTTGTGCGTTAGTGCATTATATTTCTTCCAACCCTGGGGAAGGGCTAGGTGGATGCCCTTGGGAAACCCTGCCAGCAGAGTCTTCAAACAGCATAAGAGACTGCTGCATAACTTGAGGCTCAGACAGTTTCCCTGATATGCATGGGGGTGATGTGACAGACTGATGGGCTTGGTTTTCAGGCGCCATCTTTGCGCTTTCTGCAGAAGACTGGGTGGGAGATAATGTGAACGTGCTGGATCCACTGTCGGCCACCCAATTGACTAATGCCTGTACCTGCTCAGGCCTTACCATCCTTAGAACGGCATTGGGCCCCACCAAATATCGCTGTAAATTCTGCTGGCTACTGGGACCTGAGGTAGTTGGTTCACTAGGACGTGTGGCTGTGGCAGAACGGCCACGTCCTCTCCCAGCACCAGAGGGTCCACTAACACCACCACGACCATGTCCGCATCCGCGTCCCTTACTAGATGTTTTCCCCATTGTTACCGTTCACCACAATAAGCAAAAAATTATTTGGCCCAATGTATTGAATTCAAATTCAGGCCTTTTTTTACAGGCACCTAACACTATCTGGCTATCTATTTAGGTACAGTATTACACTAATACAGGCACAACAGTAACGACAGATTTAGCTGAATATAAATTTTAGGCCTATTATTTAGGTGCTGGGTGACAGTTATGCGTTTACGGACAGAATTATTTAAACTTGGAAATGCACGGTAGGGTGTGAAGTTATTGAGGATGACACTATCCGCACCTTTAATCTAATATACCCTTTTATGGATAGATTTAACCTTGGCCTCATAGTAATTCCCTAAATTTGTGGTTTCTGCTCTAAGTTGGGAATTGTATTTCAACCCAGAACAAAAACTGTGCTTTGGCAGACACAAAATAGATTGACCAGCCACAGCAGTATCAACAGATTTAGCTGAATATAAATTGTAGGCCTAGTATTTAGGTGCTGGATGACCGGTATACGTTTACGGACAGAATTAGACTTGGAGATGCACGGTAGCGTGTGAAGTTATTGAGGATGACCCTATCCGCACCTTCAATCTAATATACCCTTTTATGTATAGATTTAAACTTGGCCTGATACAGCAGAAACCACTGATTTAGGGAATTGCTAAGTTGGGAATTGTATTTCAAACCAGAACAAAAACTGTGCTTTGGCGGACACTAAATGAATTGACCAGCCTCAGCAATAAACACAGATTTAGCTGAATATAAATTTTAGGCCTATTATTTAGGCGCTGGGTGACAGGTATACGTTTACGGACAGAATTAAACTTGGAAATGCACGGTAGCGTGTGAAGTTATTGAGGATGACACTATCCGCACCTTAAATCTAATATACCCTTTTATGGATCGATTTAAACTTGGCCTGATACAGCAGAAACCACTGATTTAGGGAATTGCTAACTTGGGAATTGTATTTCAACCCAGAACAAAAATATATCCTTTGCCAGACAGCAGACAGTATTACAATTGGCTAGCCACAGCTGAAACACCAGATTTAGGGTACTGCTATTTTGGCAATTGTATTTTACCCCTCAATAAAATAGCAAGCACAGCCAAGCCCCTGATGTAGGATATAGCAAAAAAATAACCACACTATTGATGGTTAAATAGACTTGGTGGCAGCTTGTGCTGGCGCACCACAAGACACAAAATGGCTGCCGATAACCCAAGAAAAAAGTGACATAAAAATGCTCTGGGCAGCCTAAAAACAGTGAGCAATTAAATAGCAGCAGTTCAATGATCCACAGCTGTAGATCGATCACTGAATTAAGTGTTTTTGCTGAGTTAATCACTGCCTAATCTCGCCCTAACAGCAGCTGCAACCTCTCCCTACACTGATCAAAGCAGAGTGACGTGTGGCGCTACGTGACTCCAGCTTAAATAGAGGCTGGGTCACATGCTGCACTGGCCAATCACAGCCATGCCAATAGCAGGTATGGCTGTGATGGCCTCTTGGGGCAAGTAGCATGACGCTTGTTGATTGCCTGCTTTGCAGCCTTTCAAAAAGCGCCAAGAAAGAGCCGAACACCGAACCCGGACTTTTACGAAAATGTTCGGTTCGGGTTCGCTCATCCCTAGTTTTAATCCATAAAGGGCATAAATCACCTAACAATCCTAAATTTTTTTGAACAACGTGGTTTAAAACATCCAGTCTGTGTATACGATCAGGTATGATGTTGTATCGATCAGGTAGTGTAAGGGTTCCGTCCGCTTCACAGACATTGACAGACCAAACTCCCCTTTTAATGCACCGCAAACAACCGCAAACAGTCCATTTGCCCAACCGCAAACTCCCCATTTGCACAAGGTTTTATACCAAGCTAGCCATGTCCCGTTGATCTCATTGAAAGTTTCTTCCTCCACCCAGCCATGTACAACACCAAGGGTCCCCGAAAGGTGAATTGAATTGATTTTTCAAACGGGGAGATGGTTAAAAAAACGCTGGCTCCCTCCCCTTTGTTTGAATCCACGGTCACTGCGTCTGCGCCGTGCAATTTACTGTCACACCCAATATGAGTGGTATTTTCTGTAGTACTATTCTCATCAGTTTAATCCCTGTTACGTCCCATATCAAGGATTGCCTTTTGTGAAAAAAAAATTAGGCCGGGTACCTTCGACTGCCTTCACAATGACAGACCAAACTCTGATACACCAAACTGAATTGATTTTAGGAACCGGGAGATGGTCCTCTTACTCCCAAGTTGGGGCATTGCGCGTGCACAAAGCAATGTGCTGTGACACCCTATATGAGTGGTGTCTTAACTAGTACTATTCCTATCAGTTTAATCCCTGTTACGTCCCCTATCCGGGGACGTGTGTCGAATTGATTAACCATTGTCAAATTAACGAACCATTACGACATCCTGAAATAATTTAGTTCTGAGCTCTGTACTTGCTTTGTATTGGAATTGATGGGGATTTTTTAAATTGTCTGAATTATTTCTAATAAACTATTAAGAGACTTTATTATGATTTTTTTATTTTATGTATTAAAAACCCATACAACTTAAAAAAAGAAATAAAAAAAAAAGAAATAATGTTATTTCTATGAAAAATTATCCATCCGATCGCTTTTGGTCTGATCATAGTGAAGCAACGGCCTTATCATCTGGGGTGTGGCAACATTGCCAACACACTCATAGAGATGATGATCGCTTCAATGTGATACGCAAGCCCCTTCACCACAACAAGGTAACGATCACGAAGGGGAATTGACACTTGTATGTAAGTTTTTTTTTTTTTTTGCAGCCACAGTGCAGCACCAGAGGCCAGAAAAATTAGGCATGTACACATGCCTGAAAAATAATGGTATTGTTGCAGCCGCTGTTGTAGCAACGGCCGGAAAAAATTATGTTTTCCAGGCAGAAAGGTGACTAAAACATTGCGGCTTGAACCCTAGTTGGTGGCGGAGAATTCACGAAAGTCATCCGGTATGCAGACATTAAATACAGCAGCGTGGGGACCATTTTGAGGCCAAGGCATGTCATCAGGCCCTTTGTTAGTCAAACGTATCCCCCACTGTCAGTCCCTTTGGGATCCATGCCTCATTCATCTTAATGAAGGTGAGGTAATCAACACTTTTTTGACCGAGGCGACTTCTTTTGTCAATGAAAATGCCTCCTGCTGCACTGAAGGTCCTTTCTGACAGGACACTTGAAGCGGGGCAGGCCAGAAGTTCTATCGCAAACTGGGATAGCTCAGGCCACAGGTCAAGCCTGCACACCCAGTAGTCAAGGGGTTCATCGCTCCTCAGAGTGTCGATATCTGCAGTTAAGGCGAGGTAGTCTGCTACCTGTCGGTCGAGTCGTTCTCTAAGGCTGGATCCCGAAGGGCTGTGGCGATGTGTAGGACAGAAAAAGCTCTGCATGTCCTCCATCAACAACACATCTGTAAAGCGTCCTGTCCTTGCCGCCATCGTGGTAGGAGGAGGATTACTTTCACCTCTTCCCCAGTTAGATTCCCGTTGTGATGTGATATCCCCCTTATAAGCTGTGTAAAGCATATTTTTTAGTTTTGTTTTGAACTGCTGCATCCTTTCTGACTTTCGGTAATTTGGTAACATTTCCGCCATTTTCTGCTTATACCGGGGGTCCAGTAGCGTGGCCACCCAGTACAGGTCGTTCTCCTTCATCCTTTTTATACGAGGGTCCCTCAATAGATATGACAGCATGAAAGACCCCATTTGCACAAGGTTGGATGCCGAGCTACTCATTTCCCGTTCCTCGTCCTCACTGATGTCATTGACGGTCTGTTCTTCCCCCCAGCTATGTGCAACACCACGAGTCCCAGATAGGTGACAACAACGAGCACCCTGGGATGCCTGCTGTGGTTGGTTTTCCTCCTCATCAAAGCCACATTCCTCCTCTGACTCCTCTTCCTCATACTCCTCTTGCAGCGTTGCCCCAGGTCCAGCAAGCGATGATGACAAGGCTGTTTCTGGTGGTGATGGTGACCACAACTCTTCCTCTTCACGCTCATCTACAGCCTGATCCAGCACTCTTCGCAGGGCACGCTCCAGGAAGAAAACAAATGGGATGAGGTCGCTGATGGTGCCTTCGGTGCGACTGACTACGTTTGTCACCTTTACTCAAAAGGACGCATGAGCCTACAGGCATTGCCCATGAGCGTCCAGTAACGTGGCAAAAAAATTCCCAGCTCCGCAGAGGCTGTCCTAGCACCCCGGTCATACAAATACTCGTTGACGGCTTTTTCTTGTTGGAGCAGGCGGTCGAACATTAGGAGTGTTGAATTCCAACGTGTCGGGCTGTCGCAAATTAAGCGCCTCACTGGCATGTTGTTTTGGCGCTGAATATCGGAAAAGTGCGCCATGGCCGTGTAGGAACGCCTGAAATGGCCACACACCTTCCTGGCCTGCTTGAGGACGTCCTGTAAGCCTGGGTACTTAGAAACAAAGCGTTGTACGATGAGATTCAACACATGTGCCATGCACGGCACATGTGACAACTTGCCCAAATTCAATGCCGCCAACAAATTGCTTCCATTGTCACACACCATTTTGCCGATCTCCAGTTGGTGCGGGGTCAGCCACTGATCCACCTGTGCGTTCAGGGCGGACAGGAGTGCTGGTCCGGTGTGGCTCTCTGCTTTCAGGCAAGTCAACCCCAAGACAGCGTGACACTGTCGTATCCGGGATGTGGAATAGCCAGTGGGGAGCTGGGGGAATTCAGTTGATGTGCAGCCAGACGCCGCAGCAGAAGAGGACTCAGCCGAGGAGGTTATGGAGGAGGATGGAGTAGGAGGAGTAGAGGAGGTGGCAGTAGGCCTGCCTGCAAGTCGTGGCGGTGTCACCAACTCCGCTGCAGAGCCACGCATTCCATGCTTGTCAGCCGTCAGCAGGTTGACCCAATGCGCAGTGTAGGTGATATACCTGCCCTGACCGTGCTTTGTAGACCAGGTATCAGTGGTC
This sequence comes from Bufo bufo, assembly GCF_905171765.1. NCBI lineage: Eukaryota > Metazoa > Chordata > Amphibia > Anura > Bufonidae > Bufo > Bufo bufo. The sequence goes on from NC_053390.1 coordinate 298,564,733, forward strand.
AGATGGACCCTTGCCCCAACACTGTATGCCAGAGATGCCACGACTTCCTTTTCAATAACTGAGTAGAGGTTTGTGATTGCCTTTTTTGAAAAAAAAATTTGTCCGGGTATCTTCCACTGTGGTGTCCCAATAGCGACAAATTTTTTGAAGGCCTCAGACTCCACCAGCTGGTATGGTAAAAGCTGGCGGGCTAAGAGTTCCGTCAAGCCAGCTGTCAGACACCGGGCAAGGGGGTGACTCTGTGACATTGGCTTCTTACGCTCAAACATTTCCTTGACAGACACCTGACTGTGGGCAGATAAGATGGAACTGCTGAAGGTGAGAGGCGGAGTGGCGGGTGGTTGAGAGGGGGCAAGGAGGACAGAAGTGGTTGACGTGGCTGAAGATGCTGGACCAGGTGGAGGACGGTGGATTTGAGTTTGTGTGCTGCTTGTACTCATGTGTTGATCCCATAGGCGTTTGTGATGTGAGATCATGTGCCTTTGCAAAGCAGTTGTACCGAGGTGGGTGTTGGACTTCCCACGACTCCGTTTCTTTTGGCACAGGTTGCAAATGGCATTGCTGTTATCAGAGGCAGACACACAAAAAATGCTGATACATGCTGTCTGACTGTGCCACTAGCTCCTTGCGACGACCTCCCCCTGCTTCCGACTCGTCTCCTCCTTCTCTCTGTCTCCCCTTCTGAACTTTCCCCCTCTTCTTCTTCTCTTCGAGCAGGCACCCACGTGGCATCCACGGACACATCGTCATCATCAACCACTTCACTTGTATCTGACACTTCAGCAAAGGAAGCAGCAGCGGGTACAACATCATCATCATCATCATCACACTGTTCGTCCATGTGTGTAATCCTGCCTGACTGAGACATATCCCTGTTATCTACATCCTCTGGCAATAATGGTTGCGCATCACTAATTTCATCCAACTGATGTGTAAATAACTCCTCTGACGGATCAAGTGAAGCGGCTGTGGTGAGTGTGGTGGAATTGGTGGTGGTGGCGGCGGGCGGGAGAGTGGTAACTTGAGAGCAGTTGACCGAAGCTGAGCTGGAGGAAGATGGTGCGTCAAGGTTCTTAGCGGAAGCTGTTGAAGATTGGTTGTCCTGTGTAAGCCAGTCAACTATTTTCTCTGAATTTTTCGGGTTCAGGGTACGTGGCCTCTGAACAATGGGCATTATTCCAGGGCCAGTGAAAATCACCACGACCACGACGGCCCCTGCGGGAGTGGCCTGCCTCTGCCTGTCATTTTTTTTTAGATAAGTGGTACTATGCGTGCAAGGTACTGTGCCACCCTATATATGTCATGCCCTGCTCGGACGGTGTGCGGAGGTCTGTCAGATTGGCAGCACGTGTCTAACCATTTGTTTTGATTTGGAATCATGCTGGATCCACCTTCCTTCAGGTGCACTGGGTGGGGTCATTGGCTTAAATTGCCTTCACTCCCAGAGGACCGCGCAGGTTATAGAATTCAGTCTGGCCTTGGATTCAAGGAAAGAAGGATTGTCTGTTCCAGCTCAGATAAGTTTGGTTTCTGTTTTTGTTATTTGCGGTCTAGGCTGTTTGTGTGTCTTCTGCCCCTTCTCCCCTTTCACCATCTCAGGGATTCTAGGGTGTTTGCAGTCCAGGCACGAGGACACATTATTCCTACCATCTAGGTCTGAATGTGGGCTTAGCAGCGTAGGGACAGAAGTCAGGGATATGCTAGGAGGTGACCATTTCCCAGCATCTCGCCTAGACACTTGTTTATTTGGCTGTCTGTATATCTGAGATACTGTCTGCCGTGACAATATAAGTGGTGGGCAGTGGGCACAGTACAGTCTGGGTGGGCCTGACACACACTGGCTTGCAACTGCGATTATATTTATTTCTTACTTAAATCTGCAAGGTTTTGTGACACCCTGTAACGGTATGAGTGGTGGCCTGGCCAGTGGACACAGTACAGTCTGTGAGCCTGCAGCCTCTCACTGTCTGGCAACTGCGATTATATCACAGAGAAAAAATAAATTGGCTTTTTTTTTTATCTGCAAGGTATTGTGACACCCTGTAACGGTATGAGTGGTGGCCTGGCCAGTGGACACAGTACAGTCTGTGAGCCTGCAGCCTCTCACTGTCTGGCAACTGCGATTATATCACAGAGAAAAAATAAATTGGCTTTTTTTTATCTGCAAGGTATTGTGACACCCTGTAACGGTATGAGTGGTGGCCTGGCCAGTGGACATAGTACAGTTTGTGAGCCTGCAGCCTCTCACTGTCTGGCAACTGCGATTATATCACAGAGAAAAAATAAATTGACTTTTTTTTATCTGCAAGGTATTGTGACACCCTGTAACGGTATGAGTGGTGGCCTGGCCTGTGGGCCAGACACTCACTGGCTTGCAACTGCGATTATATCACAGAGAAAAAATAAATTTACTTTTTTTTTATCTGCAAGGTATTGTGACACCCTGTATGAATGGTGTGCACACAGTACAGTCTGTTAGCCTGCAGCCTCTCACTGTCTGGCAACTGCGATTCTATAAAAAAAAAAAAATAATGACTTTTTTTATCTGCAAGGTACTGTCTGTGACACCCTGTATGAATGGTGTGCACACAGTACAGTCTGTGAGCCTGCAGCCTCTCACTGTCTGGCAACTGCGATTATATAAAAAAATATAATAATAAATTGACTTTTTTTTATCTGCAAGGTACTGTCTGTGACACCTTGTATGAATGGTGTGCACACAGTACAGTCTGTGAGCCTGCAGCCTCTCACACACGGGCAGGCAACTGCAATACAGGGTGGGCCATTTATATGGATACACCTTAATAAAATGGGAATGGTTGGTGATATTAACTTCCTTGTGGCAAATTAGTATATGTGAGGGGGGAAACTTTTCAAGATGGGTGGTGACCATGGCGGACATTTTGAAGTCGGCCATTTTGAATCCAACTTTAGTTTTTTCAATGGTGTGCTTGGTTTTAACTTAATGAGTTATTTACAAGTTTCTGACCACTTATAAAATGTGTTCAACGTGCTGCCCATTGTGTTGGATTGTCAATGCAACCCTCTTCTCCCACTCTTCACACACTGATAGCAACACCGCAGGAGAAATGCTAGCGCAGGCTTTCAGTATCCGTAGTTTCAGATGCTGCATATCTCGTATCTTCACAGCATAGACAATTGCCTTCAGATGACACCAAAGATAAAAGTCTAAGGGGGTCAGATCGGGAGACCTTGGGGGCCATTCAACTGGCCCACGACGACCAATCCACTTTCCAGAAAAACTGTTCATCTAGGAATGCTCGGACCTGACACCCATAATGTGGTGGTGCACCAGCTTGCTGGAAAAACTCAGGGAACGTGCCAGCTTCAGTGCATAAAGAGGGAAACACATCATCATGTAGCAATTTCGCATATCCAGTGGCCTTGAGGTTTCCATTGATGAAGAATGGCCCCACTATCTTTGTACCCCATATACCACACCATACCATAAATTTTTTTGTTCCAACAGTCTTGGAGGGATCTATCCAATGTGGGTTAGTGTCAGACCAATAGCGGTGGTTTTGTTTGTTAACTTCACCATTCACATAAAAGTTTGCCTCATCACTGAACAAAATCTTCTGCGTAAACTGAGGGTCCTGTTCCAATTTTTGTTTTGCCCATTCTGCAAATTCAGTGCGCCAATCTGGGTCATCCTCGTTGAGATGCTGCAGTAGCTGGAGTTTGTAAGGGTGCCATTTGTGAGTAGCTAATATCCGCCGAAGGGATGTTCGACTAATGCCACTCTCCAGTGACATGCGGCGAGTGCTACGCTGTGGGCTCTTGCTGAATGAAGCTAGGACAGCCACTGATGTTTCTTCATTAGAGACAGATTTCATGCGTCCACATTTTGGCAAATCCAACACTGAACCAGTTTCACGAAACTTAGCAGCAGTTTGCTAACTGTAGCATGGGAGATGGGTGGTCTCGTAGGGTGTCTTGCATTGAAATCTGCTGCAATGACCCGGTTACTGCGTTCACCAGACATCAACACAATTTCTATCCGCTTCTCACGTGTTAACCTCGGCAAAATGTCAATGGCTGTAAACAAAGAGAAACTTGTAAATAACTCATGAAAGAATAAAGTTACGTTAAAACCAAGCACACCATTGTTTTTCGTGTGAAATTCCCAATAAGTTTGATGTGTCACATGACCCTCTTCCTATTGAAAAAACTAAAGTTGGATTTAAAATGGCCGACTTCAAAATGGCCGCCATGGTCACCACCCATCTTGAAAAGTTTCCCCCCTCACATATACTAATGTGCCACAAACAGGAAGTTAATGTCACCAACCATTCCCATTTTATTAAGGTGTATCCATATAAATGGCCCACCCTGTATATATATATAAATATATATATATATATATATATATATATATATATATAAAAAAGAAAAGCAGACTCATGTACCAGCCCTAAAAAGGGCTTTTTGGGGTGCTGTCAGGACGCTGTCCTTAAAGCAGATGAGTCTGTGGACACAGAACACTGCCCTAGCTAACACTTTCCCTATTAAATCAGCAGCACTGTCCCTCCTCTCACTAAGAATGAAGCTTCCGAATGAATCTAAAATGGATGCTGTCCAGGAGGTGGGAGGGTCTGGGAGGGAGGGTCTGCTGCTGATTGGCTGGAATGTGTCTGCTGACTGTGAGGTACAGGGTCAAAGTTTACACAATGATGACGAATAGGGGGCGGACCGAACATCGCATATGTTCGCCCGCCGCGGCGAACGCGAATAAGCCATGTTCGCCAGCGAATAGTTCGGGACCTCACTAGCTGTTAGGTTCCTTTTAGCAGTCATCCATGCTCCTGTAGGTGTAGATGAAATCCAGAGAGCTCTTACAAGGACTAGTGATTAGTGATGCTCTACAAAACGAGTCAAAGCACGAATTGAGGGTAAGAAGCAGAATCTCTCTTTACTGAGGGCTACCCGCCCGTATTTATGCAGGTCGCCATCTGGTGGACACTCCCCCAGGGGACCAGATGGAAAACTGTGACACAGGACAGATAAACAACAGTTCAGGACACACAGACACAATACATCCCCACAATGCATTCTGGTTTTCTCCTCTCTGCCCCGGAGACAACCGAGGAGTAATTCAATTATCTCTCAGTACAAAGGGAGATTGTCAATACACACGTGGAGACAATAGGACAGAAATCACTACTCCAACATACAATGTCACAACCATTACAGTAAACATAGACATGTAACACATCCCCAGATAGCTCCAGTCTGAGTGCATATTATTAGGTAAATGGCACTCAGACTACACGAATACAGTAGAATCGCCATGGAGCCAAAGTCTTTACTTTCACATAGTCTTTCGTTATCCGAATGGGCTCCATGGCATAGCAATCTGGGGTATCACTGTTCAAATCGGGCAAGTACCAAATGACCTGGCTTTCATGTCTTAAATAACCAAAATACATGGTTGCAACAAAGTATCAGCCAGAGTGTATCTGTAACAACCGTAACAGTTGGTGTTGGAGTGTTTGTTGCTCAATGCCTGGGTGGTGGCGGTGCATGTGCCAGGGGTGGAGAACTGTGTTGCTAACGCCCTTTCTCGTTCCCAGTGGGATCGTTTCAGGAGGCTGGCCCCGGAGGCAGAAGTGGTGGGATTGCAGTGTCGGGCATGCCTGTGGGACCTGTTGGAGGAACCGTAATGGGGCTTATTCAAGCATCATTGGCGCCCGGTACGTGGGCTATGTATTTGAAAGTGTGTCATTGCTGGGAGGCGTGGTGTGGCGATATGGGCAGGGGGATGGCAGAGTTAGAATTTTCTTTGTTGACGTTTGTGGGCCATTTTAGGGAGGAGGGCTGGTCGGTGAGTAAGATGAATGGTTATATGGCGGGGTTTTAAGTTTAGAGGGATGATTAATTTCACCAAGTCGTTCTTGGTAGCCAATGCATTAAAGGGTTGGCGTAGGTTGCGGACTGGGGAAGATACCAGGAGGCCGGTGTTGTTTGCTTTACTTTTACAGTTAGGGGATCAGTTAAAGGGAGTGTGTAGTTTGGCGGGGGAGGTCAGGTTATTTAAATTGGCCTTTTCCTTGGCGTATTTTGGGGCAGTTCGTTTGGGTGAGCTGGTTTGTCTGTCAACAAGGAGGATGGGGGGGGGGTTGATGAGAGATGATGTAGATTTGTTTACGGACAGGGTGGAATTTGTTATATGTCGTTCGAAGACTGATGTAGAAGGTAGGGGGCACAGAGTGGTTTTGTTTGGAATTGCGGAATGTGATATGTGTCCGGTCCATTGTCTTCAAGAGTACGGGGCGAGGGTTGGGGTGGGGATATCTCCGTTGTTGACACACGCGGATGGATCCTTTTTGTCCTGTTTCCAGTTTTCGGCGGTATTCTCGAAATGTTTGAACCGGTTGGGGTTGGATCGTGAGGGGTATTCGAGCCACTCTTTCAGGATTGGGGCAGCGACCGAAGCGGCACGGTTGGGTTTGGGGTAGGAGGTCATTAAGCGGATAGTGCATTGGGAGTCGATGCGTTTTAGATCCTATGTGCACTTGAATCGCTTAGAAGTGGTTTATGTGACTGACCGCGGGGGCAGGTGGGTACGGTCTGTTTATTACATGCAGTGTTGTTCTTGCGTTGCTTTTCTCATTTCAGGTGCAGCACCCGCCCTGGTGTAGATATTAGGGCATTCATATGTCTTTTGGGGGGCCGAACGGGCAGCGGTTCGGCTGGACGGTCAGCAGCTGGGTTTCGACCGGGAGTCGGTTTTGGTAAGATGGAGGGCGTAGGGGCATGGGGTATGGTTTGGAATGGGGTGCAGCCGGAGGTGCATCGTTTTGTAAAGATGGATAGGGCGCCTGACATGTTGGTGGTCCATGCGGGCATAAACGATTTGGCGACCCAGCCTATCAGGGAGCTAGTGAGAGATATTAAGTTAGATATGTTGCGTCTGTGGTCATTGTTCCCTGGTTTGGTGACCATATGGACGGACATAGTCCCGAGGCAGGTTTGGAGGGAGGCTTGATCAGTGGAAGCTGTGAATAAGGTGCGGATAAAAGTTAAATCAGGCCATAGGCCGTTTCATGGTGAGGAATGGGGCTGTGGTGGTCAGATATAGGGAGTTGGAGAGTGTTGTTGGAGCCTTTTGGAGGTCAGATGGGGTGCATTTTAATTTGGTGAGGCTTAAAATGTGGTGTTTGGCGTTGCAGGAGGGAATTGAGATCGCCTTGAGGGTGTGGAGGAATGCACAGAGTTGGTGTCAAATCTGTGCGTTGGTGGCGGTGGGGGGTCCTTGGAGTTGGGTACATTGGAACTTGAGGGCATTGGGAAGGCTCCACGGTTGGGGCTGGACTCCCATAATGGGCAAGATGTTGTGGTGGATCGAGGGGGCCATTCTGTGGTGCTTCTGAGGTGGGGGTAATGGCTGGAAGCAAAGTGGCTCACCCCGGTTCGGCAGCTCGGGGTTTTGGGGCTCCAAGGACCTTCCCCGATAGGTTGTTATGGTGAAGTTATGGTTATTAATGTATTTATGTATTTTATGTTAATATATAAGCAAAAAACGGAACAGCACCTTCTGAGACAAATAGCAGGTGCAAGCTACCGGGCAATAATATAACAAACAAATGAAGTAGCAGCACACCACTAAATGCGCTAAGACTGAGTAAACAGGTAAATATGTGAACAGGGTCAAATACATGACGCCACTATTTACTGCAAAGCAGTGAAGAAGCTCTTAGCGCATATTCTTGATCAAAAATATGTCGAGCCCACCTACCAGATGACAAGGTAGCTTCTTATCAGGTGGGACCTACTCTAACATGGAGGGTCCAGCTCCATTGTTACTCTGATTAAAAACACCAAGGGGTGGGGGATGGGCGGGGAGTGCAAAGTTCCAAAGAGGATGCCTAGTCCTCTATAATATATATATAAGCAAAAAACGGAACAGCACCGCCTGAGACAAATAGCAGGTGCAAGCTACCTGGCAATAATATAACAAACAATGGTTTGTTGTATTTTATGTTAATAAACGGCTGCTGTGGCCAATACATTCCATTTGGTTGTCAGAGTTTTATTTGGGGTTTACGTGGGTAGATGGGTTACAAGGGGGCGGGATGTATTGGTGGTCATTGGTTAAGTGTAATAATGGAAGGGGCGAGCGGCATATAACCAATACCCCCGTCAAGCAATAGCCAGACTGAGGAAGGGGGCAGAGCCCTTGAGGGGAGGCCCACATGACGGGGGGTTTGGTTTAGGGAGCCCCGAAAGTATAGGATTGGTGGGCGGGGAAAAATGGGATTGGTTAGGGGACACTGGGAGAGTAGGATTGGGTAGTTTAAGTAAGGGGGAGGAGTGAAGGGGTTAAATACAGGAGTGAGGGGGAAGACAGTAGCCATTTTGTGAGAGAGAGAAGCAACCACCCACCCTCCCTATGTTGGTGAAGGTTGTTATGGGTTGGACGGGCGTTTGGCAATGGGGGTTGTGCATGTCACGGTGGCTGTGGCGGTGGGGAATCCTTGGAGTTGGGTACATTGGAATTTGAGGACATCGAGAGGGCTACACGGTTGGGGCTGGACTCCCATGATGGGCGAGCTGTTGTGGTGGATTGAGGGGGCCATTCTGTGTTGCTTCCGAGCTGGGGGTAACGGCTGGAAGCAAAGTGTCTCACCCCAGTTCGGTAGCTCAGGATTTTGGGGGTCCAAGGACCTTCCCCGTTAGGTTGTTATGGTGAAGTTATGGTTATTAATGTATTTATGTATTTTATGTTAATAAACGGCTGCTGTGGCCAATACATTCCATTTGGTTGTCAGAGTTTTATTTGGGGTTTACGTGGGTAGATGGGTTACAAGGGTGCGGGATGTATTGGTGGTCATTGGTTAAGTGTAATAATGAAAGGGGCAAGCGGCATATAACCAATACCCCCGTCTTGCAGTCTGCATGGATGCAAAAAAAAAAAAAAAAAAAACTGAACCTGATATACTGTATGAGCACTATATTGTCATTTTATTGTAGTAATCATTGCTACATTGGTATTGGATAGTGTAGAGCAGTGTTTCCCAACCAGTGTGCCTCCAGCTGTTGCAAAACTACAACTCCCAGCATGCCCGCACAGCCAAAGGCTGTCAAGGCATACTGGGAGTTGTAGTTTTGCAACAGCTGGAGGCACACTGGTTGGGAAACACTGGTGTAGAGGACATTTGGCACTGGCTGAATTCATCCTTCTTCATTATAATTCAGGATGTACCCCTAGAAGGTGAAACTATTGTGGAATGAGGTATCATAAGTATAAAGATTACTAGTACTGTTGGTAATCTATTCTAGTCCCATTTTGAAAGTATTGAAATCAGATCATTTGGATTAAGTATAGAAACAAATCTGTTATATTTTGCACACATATTTTTTTTTGTTGCTCCCAGGGGTAATTTTTTCAAATTGCTCTTTGGAGACCAATCTTTTACAGATACTTACATTGGGAAACAAATAAGAGAGGACTCAATGAATGACAGCATATGACAATTTACACTGAGGAGCTCATCCATGTCCATGTATTATAAGGTATGTCGGTAATAGAACCTGAGCACATCTGTGCAAAAAGCCCCTTGTTGTTGTGTGGAATTTGGAATGCATTGTCTATGGAGGGTTTCCAGAATCACAATTTCAGAACAGACTGTGGTAGGGCTTACATTTCATAACTTATTATATAATGCGTATTTAAAATTGTACACAATGTTTAGGGTGTATTCACACTGCACATACCAATAGTGTGTGGTGCAGTCAAAAAAGTTTTTTAAGTAAATTACAGCCTTATTAAGGTTCACTTTCTGACCGCATGCTTGTTTTTTTAGCTGGTGTATAAGTTAAAGCGTAAGTATAGTACCTATTGTAGTTCAAATCTACAGTGCTATTTAGTTCTAGCAAATTGAAATAAATGTATTTCTTAGGCCGGGTTCATTGTTAATTTTTCCTTTCTTCTGATCCGTCAGAGAAACAGAAAAATAAAAAACAAAAACGTATTCTGTATTTAACCCCTTAACCCATAACTCTGTATATATAGGGTGTTATGCATCTGTGTGTCTATGGAGCGGGCCTCTACAGCGGGCTCCCTCCATACACGGCGGGTGCTGGCTGTATCATATAGCCGGCACCCGGCCGCACTGACAGGAAGGTGAAGGCAGAGGGATGCGGCTCCCTCTTCCTTCCGATCGGAGCCCCAGCAGTCAAATCGCAGGGCTCTGACTGGTTGCCATGGCAGCCTAGACGCTGCTGAAACGATCCAGACCCCCTATGGCATTCTCTATGCTGAGCTATGCATGAGGAATAGTTCAGAATGGAGACTGTAAAAATCCTATTAACCCTAATAGATCTCTATTAGGTGGAATAGGAGAGGGGATCAGAAGATCCCATGTACGAGCCAACTAAGGGGGCTAATAATCATTTAAAAAAAGTGAAAAAAGTTTAAATTTTTTTTTTAAAACACCTATATAAAGTGAGGAACAGAAGTATTTGAACACCCTACGATTTTGCAAGTTCTCCACCTTAGAAATCATGGTGGGGTCTGAAATTCACATTATAGATGCATTCCCACTCTGAGAGACAGAATAAAAAAATTATATTTAGGAAATCACATATGATTTTTAAAGAATTGATTTGTCTTGCACTGCTGAACATAAGTATTTAAACACCTGAGAAAATCAGTGTTAATATTTGGTACAGAAGCCTTTGTTTGCAATTACAGAGGTCAATTGTTTCCTGTAGTTCTTGACCAGGTTTTCACACACTGCAACTGGGATTTTGGCCCACTCCTCCACACAGATCTCCTCTAGATCTGTCAGGTTTCGGGGCTGTCGCTGAGCAACACAGAGTTTCAGCTCCCTCCAAAGATGTTCTATTGGATTTAGTCTGGAGACTGGCTAGGCCACTCCAGAACCTTCATATGCTTCTTACGGAGCCTTGTCATGTTGGAAGACCCAGCTACGACCCATCTTCAATGCTCTGACTGAGGGAAGGAGGTTGTTGCTCAAAATCTCACAATAAATGGCCCCATTCATCCTCTCCTTAATACAGTGCAGTTGTCCTGTCCCCTTCGCAGAAAAGCACCCCCAAAGCATGATGTTACCATCCCCATGCTTCACAGTAGGGATGGTGTTCTTGGGATGCAACTCATCCTTCTTTTTCCTCCAAACACGACGAGTGAAGTTCAGACCAAAAAGTTTTACTTTGGTCTCATCTGACCACATGACTTTCTCCCATGCCTCCTCTGGATCATCCAGATGGTCATTGGCAAACTTCAGACGGGCCTGGACATATGATGACTTGAGCAGGGGAACCTTCCGTGCAATGTATGATTTGAAACCATGACGGCGTAGTGTTCTACCGACAGTAACCTTTAAACTGTGGTCCCAGCTCCTTTCATGTCATTGACCAGCTCCTCCCTTGTAGTTCTGGGCTGATTCCTCACCTTTCTTATCATCAGTGATACCCCATGAGATGAGATCTTGCATGGAACCCCAGTCCGAGGGAGACTGACAGTCATATTTAGCCCCTTCCATTTTCTAACAATTGCTCCAACAGTTGATCTATTTTCAGCAAGCTGCTTGGCAATTGCCCCGTAGCCCTTTCCAGCCTTGTGGAGGTCCACACTTTTGTCTCTGGTGTCTTTTGACAGCTCTTTAGTCTTGCCCATGGTAGTAGTTGGTGTCTGACTGTGTGGTGGACAGATATCTTTAAAGAGCTCAGACAGGTTCTACTAAGTTAGATTAATAAGTGGAGTAGAGGTGGACTTTTTAAAGGCACAGTAACAGGTCTTTGAGAGACAGAATTCTTGCTGTTTCTCAGGTGTTCAAGACAAATAAATTCTTTAAAAATCATATATAGTGATTCCCTGAATTTATTTTTTAAATTCTGTCTCTCAGAGTGAGAATGCACCTACAATGTGAATTTCAGACCCCTTCATGATTTCTAAGTGGGAGAACTTGCAAAATTGCAGGGTGTTCAAATACTTCTGTTCCTCACTGTATGTGGATGTGTTGGAGTAGCAGTCATAGTAGTGGTGGCTATACAGGTAATGATAGTGGCAGTAGAGGTAATGTAAGCGGCAGTAAGGGGATTAGCAGGCGGTGGAGGCAGCAGCAGCCATATGGTACAGAACATGGTGGTAGGCAGGCAAACAGCAGAAGAGGCATAATCAGTCAGCAATGGCAGATCTATTCATTGGCCTCAGCCAGAGGTGTGTGAAATAACTCATGAATCCATGCCTTATTCATTTTGACAAATGGCATGTTTTGTACACTGGCAAAGTACAACTTTGTCTGCAATGTCACCTGCTTCTCAAAACTACAGAGAAAGCAAACTGGCGCAGTTCCAGCCACTGTTTCAATCTTGCCCATGGGGTTAGGGAACTGAAGAAAGACCAAAGTACAGGTAGGACTGAATATACTTGTTCAGGTGGTACGTTTCTGTTTGTGTCAACCTCGTGTGGCACATGGAAAACTGGTGCACAGTGGGGCCTGCTCCACAGTTAGAGCGCCTGCTCCTATAAAGGATACCCCAGAGGGAAACTCAGGAACCAGATATTTTCCTCCCGTGAGACAAGACAGTAGAGCAGTGATGCCCAACCTACGGCCCGCGGTCCACATCCGGCCCGCAAAGCTGTGTCATGCGGCCCGTGCTTGCACACAGTTGCAGTACTATTATTAGTTTTGCGGGGCAAGTGCTTATAATGGTTTAATGGCCAGTCGGGTCGGGCCTGGCCTCTGTGCCTGGCCGGCGGGGAAGCACTGTCCAGTTAGTTACATAATCTAACCACCACCCCAAGCCCTGCCCCCACCCATCCAGTGCTGCGCTATTCTTGCTGTGATGATCCAGACCTGTGACCTCAGTGCCGGGTCTCGCGGGATCACGCGGGTTGATGGGATGACGTGGTCCTGTGGCGCACGCTGGATGACGGGATTGTGCGAGAACAAGACAGCGGGAGCGGAGCAGAGTAGGTAAGTATTATTATTTTTTGTATGTGTAAATGTGCACACACTTCCATCTTTATACTCACAGGGAGACACCTGGTAGTGCAGCACAGTGGCACGTCGGCACAGCACTGGCAGCAAATTCTTCATAGCGGCCTGGCCCCGGGGGCAAAATCATGAAATATATAGGGGCAAAATGAAAAAAATGAAAAAAATTAAATATATGCAGAGGGGGCAAAAAAACAAAATATATACACAGGGGACAAATGGAATATACTGTATATAAAGAGAGGAGCAAAATGGATATATATATACAGAGGGGGCAAAATGGATATATATACAAAGGGGGCAAAAAATGAACCCACCCGCCCGTACAAACCCCCTCTGGACTCTCAGCCAGGCATCAGAGCACGTCGAAAGAGAAGGTGAAAACGAGTCAGATGGGAGCAAAAGGTCTATGAAGGATGTGACTGGCGATGTGTGGTAGTGGTGGAAGTGATTGGACCTGAGCCTATTTCTTAATATGCGATCACTATGTCTGGTGCTCATATGGGCCGCCTGAGTTGCTCCTCAGAACACGCTTAGCAATATTAATGAGGGAGAGAGGACTCCTAATATTGCACCAAAGGCATTTCTAGAGAGAGTTTCCTGCATTCCACTCCTTACTCTTGCTATGTCCAGAGATGTGTCATCTTCACAATAGTAATGCCCCGAGATGTGCCCCCTTCACAGTAATGCTCACATGCTCCCTTCAAATACCCAGATGTGCCCCCTGCACAGGGGTAATGCCCAGATGTGCCCCCTGCACAGGGGTAATGCACAGATGTGCCCCCTTCACAGTAGTAATGCTCACATGTGTCCCCTTCACAGTAGTAATGCTCACATGTGCCCCCTTCACAGTAGTAATGCTCACATGTGCCCCCTTCACAGTAGTAAAGCTCACATATGCCCCCTTCACAGTAGTAAAGCTCACAGGTGCCCCCTTCACAGTAAAAATGCTCACATTCGCCCCCTTTACAGTAAAAATGCCAATATGTGACCCTTCACAGAAAAAATGCCCAGATATTTGCCCCTTCACAGTAGTAATGCTTACACGTGCCCCATCACAGTGTTTTAATTTCTTTCTGGCAAAGATACCTGGTTCTGGCAGCGAAATTTATACCATGTCTAGTGCGGCACCCAGACGAAAAATGGTTGGGCACCACTGCAGAAGAGTAATCAGAGGAATACAGCTTTACACTGCTGCAAGGGGAAGGACAACTGCTCCGATACCACCACCTACCTAAACCATTGCTAGGCCAGAATATCATTAAGCCTCTACTACAGTGGACACCTACAGCAGGAACATTGCCAGGTTAAAACATTCAGGACCTGGGCCCCAGATGCTTTGTCCCAGATCCAAGTTGTATCTATCTGCCTAACAGATAGATACAACTGTATTGCAGTCCTCAGGCTGGAATAGCTGAAGGACCTGTGATGACATCACAGTCCATGTGATCAGTGGTGAAGGCAGTAGTTGATTAGGACCTGCGATGATGTCACCATCTGTGACCAGTGCAGGAGAGGACAGCGCTCATCAGTGAAGAGGAGAAGTCCTGGGGAAGAAGCTGTGGTGAGGTGTGCTACATGAGAAGAGGTAAGTGAAGGTAGATTCTCAGTGTGAGAGGCTGGGAGTTGTGGTTGGGAGGGGATAATGTTATTTACATGGGACTGTATTTTGATGGTGGCTGGGGGTGATGTTATTTACATGGGACTGTATGTTGATGGTGGCTGGGGGATGGGGTGATGGTATTTATATGGGACTGTATGTTGAGGGGGCAATGTTATTTACATGGGACTGCATGTTGGAGGTAGCTGGGACAGGGTGATGTTATTTACATGGGTCTATGTGTTGGAGTTGGCTGGGGAGGGGATGATGTTATTTACATAGGACTGAATGTTGAGGGGCTGAAGGGAGGTAAGGGATGTTATTTACACAAGACTGTATAATGAAGGGGGCTGAGAGATGGTGTGATGTAATTTACATGGGACTCTACGGCGGAGGGAGGGAAATTGTGTTATTTAAATGGGACTGTATGGTGGAGGGGCTGAGGAATTATAATTTCTCAGGGTACTAAAAGGGAGGAATAAAACTACAGGTGGCACTGCAGAGGGCAGTATAAATACTGGGGCCACTTCACAGTGAGCATTATAACAGTAGGGGGCAATATAAATACTGGGGGTACTGTAGGGGCATTTTAAATACAGCGGACACTATAGGCGTTCTTATTACTACTGGGGGCTCTATAGGAGTGACTTGATCTGTCTTATTTCTACTAAGAGCAATATGGGGGGCCTTATTACTACTGAGGGGTCTGTAGAGAGCTATATTACCACTGGGGGATCAATAGTGGGGCCTTATTTCTACTGGGGGCTCTGTGAGGGCATTATTAATATTGGAGGGTTCTTCTACTAATGGAAGCACTCTTCGGGAGCATTATCACTTTTGGGAGCACTGCAAGAGGCAGAATTACTAATGAGGGCATTCTAGAAGGGAATTACTATTGAGGAGCACAATTACTATGTGGGGGCTATCTGTATGGCACTAATTTTTCTTCATGATAGTATTTGGTGGTATTGGGGATATACAACAAGTTCAATAAGAAAACTATAATAATTTTGTTATAGTAGTAAAATGGCTTTGTTAAGTATAGAGATGTTTCGAACTATTCGCCGGCGAACAGTTCCCGGCGAACATAGCTTGTTCGCATTCGCCGCGGCGGGCAAACATATGCGATGTTCGGTCCGCCCCCTATTCATCATCATTGAGCAAACTTTGACCCTGTACCTCATAGTCAGCAGACACATTCCAGCCAATCAGCATCATACCCTCCCTCCCAGACCCTCCCACCTCCTGGACAGCATCCATTTTAGATTCATCCGGAAACTGCATTCTTAGTGAGAGGAGGGACAGTGTAGCTGCTGCTGATTTAATAGGGAAATCGATAGCTAGGCTAGTGTATTCAGTGTCCACTCCAGTCCTGAAAGACTCATCTGATCTCTGCTGTAAGGACAGCGTCCTGACAGCACCCCAAAAAGCCCTTTTTAGGGCTAGTACATCAGTCTGCTTTTTTTTTTTCCCTCTGTAATCTAATTGCAGTTGCCTACCAGCGTGTGTGTCAGGCCCTGCCAGTGCACAGTGTCACCAGTGCAACTCATATCTGGTGTCACAGTAGATTACATAAAAAAAAATATATATATATTTTGACTGTAATATAATAGCAGTCAGTTGCCTGCAAGCATGTGTGTTCCAGGCCCTGCAAGTGCACAGTGTCACCAGTGCAACTCATATCTGGTGTCACAGTAGATTACATAAAAAAAAAAAAAAACAATTTTGACTGTAATATAATAGCAGTCAGTTGCCTGCAAGCGTATGTGTTTCAGGCCCTGCAAGTGCACAGTGTCACCAGTGCAACTCATATCTGGTGTCACAGTAGATTACATTTAAAAAAACAACAACAATTTTTACTGTAATATAATAGCAGTCAGTTGCCTACAAGCGTGTGTGTGTTTCAGGCCCTGCAAGTGCACAGTGTCACCAGTGCAACTCATATCTGGTGTCACAGTAGATTACATAAAAAAAATTATAATAATAATTTTTTTACTGTAATATAATAGCAGTCAGTTGCCTGCAAGCGTGTGTGTTTCAGGCCCTGCAAGTGCACATTGTCACCAGTGCCAATCATATCTGGTGTTACAGTAGCTTGCGCGCATTGTACAACTAATCTAAAAAAAATGACAGGCAGAGGCAGGCCACCCCGCAGGGGCCGTCGTGGTCGTGGTGCTGTGATTCCCTTTGGCCCTAGAATAATGCCCAGTGTTCAGAGGCCACGTACCCTGAAATCGAAAAGTTCTGAGGACATAGTTGACTGGCTAAGACGGGACACCCAATCTTCTACCGCTTCCGCTAGGAACCTTGATGCACCATCCTCCTCCAGCTCAGCTTCGGGCACCTCTCAAGTTACCACTCGCCCGCCTGCCGCCACCACCAACACTAGCACCACAGCTGCTTCACTTGATCTCTCAGAGGAGTTATTTACACATCAGTTGGAAGAAATGAGTGATGCGCAACCATTATTGCCAGAGGATGTAGATAACAGGGATATGTCTCAGTCAGGCAGCATTACACACATGGACGTACGGTGTGATGATGATGATGTTGTACCCACTGCTGCTTCCTTTGCTGAGTTGTCAGATACAAGTGAAGCGGTTGATGATGACGATGTGTCCGTGGATGTCATGTGGGTGCCCGCTCGAAGAGAAAAAGAACAGGGGGATAGTTCAGATGGGGAGACAGAGAGGAGGAGGAGACGAGTTGGAAGCAGGGGATGTCGTCGCAAGGAGCTAGTGGAACAGTCAGACAGCATGCATCGGCACCTGGGGTCAGCCAGACAGCACGCCAATCAACGCATGCTGTTGCCACCACCAGAATGCCGTCATTGCAAAGCTCAGCAGTGTGGTATTTTTTTTGTATGTCTGCCTCTGACAACAGCGATGCCATTTGCAACCAGTGCCAAAAGAAACTGAGTCGTGGGAAGTCCAACACCCACCTAGGTACAACTGTAGTGTCCCACTAGGTAGGCGTGGGCACTACACAAGGGTCAATTGGTGTGCATGTTACTTCTACTCACAAGGGACAGTAATCTTATATTTTATTATGCATTTAATGTATGTTCTGTGTGTTTTTATATGCAATGTTCCCCTGTGTAAATGCTTAGCAGGCCTAGTTGGGTGTAGTTAGACATCCCAGACACTAGAGGGAGATAGGGAGCCCCTAGTATAAATATCCAGGCCCAGACAGGGAGGAGGGAGTTCAGAGTCAGGAGTCTGTGAAGACAGAATTCAGAAGGCACCAGCCAGAGATATGCTGAGGGCCTCCTCCTGACATGCAGCTTGATAGCCCTGGCTGCTAGCTATGACCAGGAGGCTAGTGAAGAACCCTAGCCTGCCTGTAGTCCAAGAGAGCCTCAGTTAGCTCAGAAGTCACCCCAGTAGAAGGACAGGACCTCCTGGGAGAACCCTGCAGTCATTCTCAAGTCAAGTAAGGATATTTCCAGCCAAGATAAGTACACTAATAGGCAGAGGAACTATAAAGCAAAGCAAGGATTTAATACGGGAGGAAGATATATATTTTACCAAGGATTTAAGCCAGCATTTAGGCATCCGGGCCTTGGGATTGAAACCAGACAGGAGTTCTAAAAAGGACAGTGTACACTATTTCTGAGGAAAGGTACAACCTGATTCTGAGTGTGTTGTGGATTTACCCTCTGAGCATCTTGTGAAATAAACCTGCTTGTGAAGCTTGTGATATAAAGGACTGCATTATTATCTTGATGTACAAAGTTGGACTGTTAAGTAAAGCAACGTTTGGTTCACTATACCACCTGTGTACCTCACTTATTCCAACTATAAATCGGTGTGCCACCGTTACAGGCACTGGCGTCACAAATCCAAAAGGGACCTTGCTTCAGGCACACAAAATACCTGTAACATCCAGGGCACCTCATCCACCATCAGGCCTGGTCCCTACATACCGAGTGTGCCCCAGAGGAACTGTGTCTACCTCTCCTTCACTGCCGCATGCCTGCCCAGGGTTCTCCAATACAGTGAGCAACCCTCAATTGCCCATAACCGTGACCTCACTATCGCAATACCCTGCAGGTCTGGCGTGCTGCATAAATTGGCGTCACGAACAGAATAACGAACATTCCTGCGCCATTGCGGATTTAAAAACCGTGTGCTGAAAATTGCCTTAAAGTGACCAAGCCCTAATTGCTTTATTGAAAAATTGCTGGGCCAAAGAACTGTAAAAATTAGCGGTGTGAAGATAATATTTTCTGGACTGTTTGCTGCTTGTTTGAGCCGCCGCTTGCTGTCAGTGAATAGACAGCGTTTTGCTAAAGATGGCCGCTTAGCTTGCTTGGATTTACTGCTGCCTCATCTTCATACTGAATTGGCGGTAAAAGTTGGCGCCTTTTTGCTGAAAAGAGCAGGAAAAGGCTATATGTCGGCGCCACCGCCCTGTCTGGACATTTGCATGTCTGCAGAAATGGACTCCGCCTCCCCCATACTGGAGTACCTGGGGGGCGGCCTCCCAGTGCAATGGGAGGATCTGTCTGAACTTATTGGCGCCACCCTGTCGCTCTCCAGAGAAGGATCGTGCATGTTAAAGAGTGAAGACTGCTCTGCTGGGATGTCCGCGCCTGATCTGTTAAAGATGGATGTTATTGGTGTAGAGCAAGAGGACGCTCCACCGGCCTACTCTCCGGGACCAGAGAGACCCGCCTGCCCGCC
This sequence comes from Bufo bufo, assembly GCF_905171765.1. Classification (NCBI taxonomy): domain Eukaryota; kingdom Metazoa; phylum Chordata; class Amphibia; order Anura; family Bufonidae; genus Bufo; species Bufo bufo. The sequence continues at coordinate 298,584,007 of NC_053390.1, forward strand.
ACCGAGGACGCAACCGGAGGCCTATTACGGCTCCTGGAGAGACTTTTTCCAGCCCTCATTCAAGTGGTCAGCATTGATGGCAGAGATACGGGAGGCCGCCATAAAGAAAAATACAAAGACAAAGATATACTATGAGGAACTGGCAAAGACCGTTCATGAGCGCCACACTGACACCCAACCCCGCCTGGAAAGGAGAAAGGGGTTGGTTGTGGCCTTTGATAAGAACCGTGGCTACGGTTTCATCCAGGACTATACCACCGGCAGAGACTTATATGTAAACCGGAGGTCCGTCAAGCGGAGTTACCTCTCCGAATATATGCACAACCTCCGCGAGGGAGAAGAGGTGGAGTTCACCCCTGCCGAGGGCCTGCGAGGCCCATATGCTACCGCCGTGACCCGTCCTAAGAAAGAACCGGAGGACTGGGAAGCAGATGAGGACTATACTGGCTGCGAGCGCGAACCAGCGCGCTCTCCAGAACTGGCCCATCATGGGTTTCAAGAGCTGGGCTCTTTCATTGGCCCGAATGTTTTCTGGCAGCCAACAGTATTGGAGAAATGGGTGAGCCCCTATCCATCCCCTGAGCTGCCTCGCCGGGAGAAGACTATAAAGGAGATGGAGAACCTGGAAAGACTCCACGTGACCCTAGACAATATCCGGAAGGGTAAAAGACCAGATGCGGCACCGGAGCCTGCAGCGGTTGCGCAGGATGCACCCTCTATGATTCAAGTGCCGGCGGCGACATCGGAGGACAGCGATCACGAATCCGAGAGCCTAGATGACCAGATCGTCTGTCTGGAGGAAAAGCTGCAGGAGTTACGCCGAATTGCCACTGCCAGAATTCGGATGCCACCTACGAAGGAAGAGGTCCGCCTTCAGTACTCGGACGTTGCTGGGTCAGAGGTAAGGGTACCTGTCCCTACCAGCCGGCCACCTACTGCTACTGCAGCTACGTTGAGGCCCCCAAGGAGGCCCTCTCACACTGTGACTTGCTGCGCAGAGCCAGTTATTCCAGAGCCCACCGGACCGCTTGCGGCGGCGGTACCTAGGCCAGCGCAACCTACTATAGTTATGCCTGGACCGATGCGGTCCCCAACTGTGATTACCCCTAGGCCTATGGGGCCAATACCTATTAGGGGTCCATTTATGCTGCAGTTGCCCCCCAATACCGTGTTGTGGGCACATCCGCCTGTGGAAGCTTACTACAGGCCCCATCTGCAAGTAGAGCCAGGGCGCACCACTGAGATGCAAAGTGAATATGATATGCCCCTGTGAATTGGCCTGCTAGGCCATTGACTTGTTTTCCTTTGCCAAGGGATTACTTCGAAAGGATTTAACCCTTCCAGGACAGGAGTCCTTTGTTTTGGTCCTTTGTTGCTGCTGCCAGTTACCCACGGCTCAGTGGTGGTGGTCACCCACTGAAATAAAAATTGCATCAAAGCCATGTTTGTTTACAGGACCTCCTGCCTGCTTCTACAATATCTCACCAAGTTGTGCCTATTTTTATGTTGCACCTTTAACCTTTTAACCCCCTTTTCAGGTTGATTAAGGGTATTGCAGCACTTGTTTTTATATATATATGCCAATGGAATAATGTGGGCTATTTTTATGTGCTGTCTTTTTATTGTGCAACATTAAATTTCAAGGAAACGTGCCGGAGATAGACTCAAAAGTACATGAGCCTCTGAGATATTGCTACTTTAAAGAAATGTGCCCAGAGATGGACTCCACTGTATGTGAGCCTCTGAGATCTTCTACCTCTGCTGGCTTGTTGGTAACACTTGCTCTAAAAATAAGAAAGAAACCTGGGTACGGACTCATATTTGTTCCTTGAGCCTCCAAGAACTTTTAATTGTTTTATATTTTTTATACTGTTCTATTATGGACAATTTGCACTTATGGACTATCCTGGTATCACTGACACGCTGCACCAGGTCAGCGCCCCTGTTCCCTTACACTATCCTGAGAGAAGAGAACGACGCCCCTTTTCACCGAACTTGCTCCTAAGCCAGTGGAACTGCCTGATGTATACATATAATGTATGTTGCAAATGTAGATGTATTTTTCCTGCTTTGCATTATTTTCTCTTTTTTCAGATGCAGTATCCAGCTGGGCAGGGCCCCTCCATGTTGCGCCGAGGACGGGCAACGTTATACCGTGGTGTATGTAGTGTCCCACTAGGTAGACGTGGGCACTACACAAGGGTCAATTGGTGTGCATGTTACTTCTACTCACAAGGGACAGTAATCTTATATTTTATTATGCATTTAATGTATGTTCTGTGTGTTTTTATATGCAATGTTCCCCTGTGTAAATGCTTAGCAGGCCTAGTTGGGTGTAGTTAGACATCCCAGACACTAGAGGGAGATAGGGAGCCCCTAGTATAAATATCCAGGCCCAGACAGGGAGGAGGGAGTTCAGAGTCAGGAGTCTGTGAAGACAGAAGTCAGAAGGCACAAGCCAGTGATATGCTGAGGGCCTCCTCCTGACATGCAGCTTGATAGCCCTGGCTGCTAGCTATAGTGAAGAACCCTAGCCTGCCTGTAGTCCAAGAGAGCCTCAGTTAGCTCAGAAGTCACCCCAGTAGAAGGACAGGACCTCCTGGGAGATCCCTGCAGTCATTCTCAAGTCAAGTAAGGATATTTCCAGCCAAGATAAGTACACTAATAGGCAGAGGAACTATAAAGCAAAGCAAGGATTTAATACGGGAGGAAGATATATATTTTACCAAGGATTTAAGCCAGCATTTAGGCATCCGGGCCTTGGGATTGAAACCAGACAGGAGTTCTAAAAAGGACAGTGTACACTATTTCTGAGGAAAGGTACAACCTGATTCTGAGTGTGTTGTGGATTTACCCTCTGAGTATCTTGCATGATCAATACCTGCCATCTTGTGAAATAAACCTGCTTGTGAAGCTTGTGATATAAAAGACTGCATTATTATCTTGATGTACAAAGTTGAACTGTTAAGTAAAGCAGCGTTTGGTTCACTATACCACCTGTGTACCTCACTTATTCCAACTATAAATCGGTGTGCCACCGTTACAGGCACTGGCGTCACGAATCCAAAAGGGACCTTGCTTCAGGCACTCAAAATACCTGCAACACCCAGGGCACCTGGGTCCCTACATACCGAGTGTGCCCCAGAGGAACTGTGTCTACCTCTCCTTCACTGCCGCATGCCTGCCCAGGGTTCTCCAATACAGTGAGCAACCCTCGATTGCCCATAACCGTGACCTCACTATCGCAATACCCTGCAGGTCTGGCATGCTGCACAACTGCTTTGCGAAGGCACATGATCTCAAATCACAAACGCCTATGGGATCAACACATGAGTACAAGCAGCACACAAACTCAAAGCCGCCATCCTCCTCCTGGTCCAGCATCTTCAGCCACATCAACCACTGCTGTCCTCCTTGCCCCCTCTCAACAATCCGCCACTCCGCCTCTCGCCTTCAGCAGTTCCTGCTCATCTGCCCACAGTCAGGTGTCTGTCAAGGAAATGTTTGAGCGTAAGAAGCCAATGTCACAGAGTCACCCCCTTGCCCAACGTCTGACAGCTGGCTTATCGGGACTCTTAGCCCGCCAGCTTTTACCATACAAGCTGGTGGAGTCTGAGGCCTTCAAAAAATTTGTAGCTATTGGGACACCGCAGTGGAAGGTACCCGGCCGAAATTTCTTTTCACAAAAGGCAATCCACAACCTGTACTATATTGTGGAAAAGGAAGTCATGGCATGTCTGGCACAC